>NC_035448.2:142591294-142721294 GCF_002127325.2 Helianthus annuus
AAGAATGTCGTCGATGAACACGATGACGAATTTGTCTAAGTACGGCTTGCAGACGCGATTCATGAGATCCATGAACGCAGCCGGTGCATTTGTGAGTCCAAAAGGCATCACTAGGAACTCGTAGTGATCGTAACGAGTCCTAAATGTTGTTTTATGTACGTCTTCATCTCTGACTTTCAGTTGATGATAGCCTGACCTCAAATCGATCTTCGAAAAGTAACTTGCCCCTTGTAACTGATCGAACAGATCGTCGATCCTTGGCAAGGGATATCTATTCTTTATCGTGACCTTATTAAGCTCGCGATAGTCGATGCACAGACGCATCGATCCGTCCTTCTTCTTGACAAACAGGACAGGTGCTCCCCAGGGAGACGAACTAGGTTTGATGAAACCTTTAGCTAGCAGTTCATCCAGCTGGGTCCTTAACTCCTTCATTTCAGTCGGTACTAGCCTGTAAGACGCTCTAGCAATAGGTGCTACTCCAGGGATGATATCAATCCTGAATTCCACTTGTCTATCTGGTGGCAACCCAGGTAGATTTTCAGGGAAAACTTCTGGATACTCCAAAATGACGGGAATGTCTTCTATCTTTGGTTTGGGCTCTTCAATAATCACCTGTGCCATGTAGATGACACAGCCTCTTTTTAAACATCTTGAAGCCTTGAGCATAGTTACGTTCTCGGGCAATCCATACTGCGTATCTCCTCGAATGGTAAGCGATTCACCAGTCGGAGTCCTTAGCACTATATGTTTTCTGTTGCAGACGATCTGGGCCTGGTTGTGGGATAACCAGTCCATACCCAGAACTATGTCAAAACCAGCCAGTTTAAAGGGAAGTAGAGATAGAGGAAAAGAGTGGTTCTTAATGGATATCACACATCCATCTAGTATAGTGGAGACGGTTTCTACTGTGCCATCTGCTAGCTCTACCTCGTAATTCACATTTAAGGTTTTGACAGGCATATTCAGCAATTTGCAAAATTTTTGATCTACGAAGGACTTATCAGCGCCTGAATCAAAAAGTACTCTTGCAAAGATATTATTTATGAGAAAAGTACCTGTGATTACGTTATCGTCTTGCAAGGCTTCCTTTACATCCATCTTGAAGACTCTTGCATTGTTCTTTTTGGCTTCTTCCGGCTTCTTGGCGTATTTGGGGCAGTTGCTTTTAATGCCCTTTCTCATTGCAGTTATAGCAGGTCGCATCTTTTATCTTCTTGCAGTCCACAGTCTTGTGGTCCTTGGACTTGCACAGTCCACAAGCATACGACTTCGACTGGGACTGTGAGTAGGGGTGTTCAAAAAAATCCGGATCCGAAACCGAATCCTAAATATCCGAAAATCCGTATCCGAAATATTCGAAATTTCGGATATCCGAAAATTCGGATATCCGAAAATCGGATAATCCGAATTTTCGGATTCGGATTCGGATACGAATTTCAAAAATTTCGGATAATCCGATTATCCGATATCCGAAAACTAATTATTTTTTTATAAATATATATAGTATATGAGCATTATATTTTGTTTGAAGTATTGTAAAAGTTAATAAAAAAGTAGTAAATAATTGTATTCGTGTGAATTTATGATTGTTTTTTGTTTTAAATGTTGGAAATTTATAAAATCGAATATAAGTTTAGTTTTAATCTATACACGAAACGGATTTTTTGATTTTTTTTTTTTATAAATTCGGATATCCGGTTGGATATCCGAATCCGTATCCGAAATTTCGGATATCCGATTTTCGGATATCCGAAATTTCGGATACGGATTCGGATATCAATATTCACTATCCGAAATTTTCGGATATCCGGTTTTCGGATATCCGAAAACCGGATAATCCGATCTTGAACACCCCTAACTGTGAGTTTGACCCGAGCCTACACTTCCCAAAGTGATACTTCTGGCAGTTTTTGCACTTGGGCTTCTCTCCAGATTGTTGCCCATCTTTCCTCGACTCTGACCCTCTCTTGTTATCACCGTTCCCACGGTGTTTCTTGCCCGAGCTTCGTGAGGTATTGTCCTCACGGTTCCTCTTCTCGGCTTCTTTGTTCCTCAACGACCGTTGCCGGACCGCATCCTGAGTGAGGGACAAAGATAAGTCGGTCACAGATCTGAAGGTCGTTGGCCGAGAGGCCTTCACGCTTGCCTTAATCTCGGGGGCTAACCCACCGATGAAACGAGCGATTCTCCTTGGCTCCGGGGTTACCAGATATGGAACCAACCGAGACATCGTGTTGAAGCTCGTTAGGTAAGCTTGGCAGTCAAGGTTTGTCATCACCAACGATACAAAGTCGGATTCTATCTTTTCCACCTCATGTTGAGGGCAGTAATTTTCTTTGATGAGAGAAATAAATTCCTCCCATGTCATGCTGTATAGCACAGCCTTTCCCGAGGCCTGAACCAACGCCCTCCACCAAGCCAGGGCCTCGCCCTTAAACGATTGCGACACAAACTTTACCACGTCCCTTTCCGCACAGCCACTGATGTCCACCACGGTGTCCATCTCATCTAGCCACGTCATACAGTCTACGGCGCCTTTCTCCCCCGTGAAGTCTCGGGATTTACAAGACACAAAGTACTTGTAGGTGCAGCCCCTGGCACGTGATGCATCAGTATACTCCCTTTCACGACGAACACTGTTTTCATTAGACGAGTGATTATCGTCGTCCTTTTTGGGCTTGGACAGTGGTTTGCTGTGGGATTTTGAGTGTGTTTTTGGCTTGGAGAGTGGTTTGGATACGGTTCTGCTCCGAGATTCGGTATATTGTCGATCTAGAGCTGCCTGAACAGCGTTGTCGACAAGAGCTTTTAATTGAGCGCCCGTTAAATGTACTTGGGCGTTATCATATTCGTCTTCACTCGTATGACTATTTTCTCCATTAGGATCAGCCATGGTAACTTGAATCTGTTACAGAAGATAACGAAAATTCTATTTAGGAGTTTATTATTGAATTGTCTTTTATGGCAATTCATTAACCATGGTAACAAAGACCATATCTGGTTAATTTGTTACTTACTTTTTATTTTAGGATTTGAACATACTTATCCTAATTACATATAATATTGCTTGTGGCATAAAAGCCTAGTCACGAGGACGTTATTATAATATTAGCCGAGATTACAGAGAATCAAGGTATGAAGGTTTGAACCGTAGTTCTTTTACCCCTTTCTGACAGGGAGTCGTAGACCACCACTGTCTTCTGTCTTATATGATAATTGTTATGGCCCATAGGCACTACATCTCTAATGGATGTTTAATAAGGTTGGCCCGTAGGCACTACATCGCTAATGGATGTTTAACAAGTGATCACCTTTATTGATGATTTAACCCATGATTCACAAATCATTAATTTGGGCTTTGGAATCTTTTAGAGGATTCTTGTATAAGAATGGCGTGTGCAATTTTAACGAATCACATCTGCCATGAACGTTAACATGATTACAGAGGTTAACAGAGAAGCTGAATCTTTTAATCAGGTCTTACCATCTTGGCCGGATCTTATAAAGACACCTGGCTAGGTTTCACTCTTAAGATTCTTTATTAGGCAGATTTAATTTAAAAGGAATGATTTTGATTTATTTCATATATAGTAATAACAAAAAATGAAGTTATAACATAAACATTCCATAACTTCAAATACGATTACACGCTGCCCTAAACGGGACTTTTAAACAAGTACATACCTACATAGAGGTTAATAAAGAGACAAGTCCACGCAGGGACCAATATAAGATAGGTGTCCGCGCAGGGACTAAAAGATAAGTCCACGTAGGGACCGAAATACGATAAATGTCTACGCAGGGACTTATTTAAAATAGACATTACATTAGAACATATATAAGGACTAATGGTCACGTTTCTTCTTCTTGCATTTCAACAGGTTCGCTAGACCCTTAAGGAATCCCCTGTTGTTCTTTCGTTCTTCCTCGAAATCCCGTTCCACACGAGTTAAGCGGTGGAGGATTTCTTCTTGTTCAGGAGGGGAGAAACGTGGTTGTGGCGCCGGTTGCGGAACTGGAGGTCTAGGAGGTGCTGGATACCCATGAGCTGAGTAGTCCGGTATCCCCATGTTTCCAAAAGCTCCGTCGGGATAGCGGGCATTATACCTAGCCGCTATCACATATGGGTCACGATCATAGTTGTAATTGTAATGCGCGTGCGACGATGGTTCGAACGGGTTATATGCCGCTGGACCCGTGTATGCAGGTATTGGGTGGTCATACCCAAATGGTGGCGAAGATGGTGCAACTGGTGTGGAGTTCGCCTCCTGTACTGGACTTGAAGGTCCTTCTTCAGGTACTGACGGATAGTGACTAGCACTCGAGTGGCGAGGGGTGCTGAAATGAAATTCCCCTCCTCGGGTAGACATCCGTGCGCCTGATCTTCTGCGCCTTGGCGGATCTGGAACTACTGGTTGAACCGGTGGCGGTGGTGGTGGCGTAACTGCCACGAAACGTGGATCCTCGGAGGGATCTTGTTGTTGTTGCTGCTCGTGTTGCGATGTCTGATGGGAGGGTGTGAAGTACCACTCGTGCTGATTGAACATCGCTTGAAAGCTATCTGGCCCTTGATAGGGTGTGCCATGAAAAGAAGATCCATCAGAGATCTCGATAGGATGTGTGGGTGTACCACGAGCAGGTTCTATGGGATCTGTGTCCTCATCCATATGGTCTTCTGAGAAGTGATCTTGTGGTCCTAACGGGACAAAGCCTGCAGGTTCCTGAATGTAATCTGCTGGGTTAAACTGGCCTCTGAAGTAAGGAGTGGGATCGTTAAAAGCACGGTGCAATACCGAATGCTGCAGAGGTATGTAGGAGGGTTGAGGGTTATTGGGATCATTTTCGGAATCTGGCCCGAACGAGTGACGGTACGATGGCGTCGAGCTATGCGAGGTAGAATGTCTCGCAGGTTCAAAAAGGTCTCTTCTTCTTTGTGGTTCTTCACTCCTTGTGGTCGAAGGAGCTCGAGTGTTTGATGGTCCAGCTTCGTGATCATGGTGAGTAATGATCGTTCCTCTGCCTCTTCTTCCCCTTCCTCTTCCTTGGAAAATTACAGGTGGCATATTTCCTGCTTTTAAAAACTTTAAAATAACAATAATAATAAAAAGACAATTTGGAATAACAATTCGAATTTGTCCTAGGTTCTTGTCTAGACTCAAGTATGTGCAATTGTGTCACTGAGATTAAACACATTAGGATAGTGTTTAATTCACTCAATGTTGGCTCTGATACCAACCTGTCACACCCCGATTTCCAGGTGTATCACCGGTGGGCCCGGTGGGGGATTACCGTAACGTAGTTGGCAACAATATAGTCAAACCACACAATTATATGAATGCAGAACGGAAGCATAAAGATAAATATAATTCAACCATTGATTGTAATATCGAATGTATCACAAATAGTCGAATGGTATCCACAGGGGGATCAACATAATAAAAAGTATTGTTCAACAGACAAGGCATCAAAAGCTTGCGAGACTCTTTAAGATGCTAAGGAGCTATAGCCAGCCGAGTACGTTTAGTACCTGCAGTTAATCTTTTTGGGAAAATACGTCAGTTTACACTGGTAAATACATTCAACCGACACTTCTGTAAAATGTTTATTAAAATTGATTTGAATGCACAAGGCACAAACTCTTTTATAACTTGGGATAATTTATGATTTAAATCTTGTAAAGAATTACATGTTTGCTATGCGTTCGGTCGCCCGGGTCGTGCCGGGTTAAAGTTTAATAGACACACCACATAGCGTAAAACAGAGGTGGGTAAACCAACGGCTACACCTTTAATTAATATAGACATAATGCCGGGTGTACGCCTACACCCGGATGTCGAGTTCGTGGCCATATCGTAAAATGATGCCAAGGATACCCGGGACATGGTCATTAAGCCCCCAAAGGCGTTAAGCCAACAAAACAAGTTTTTAACGGGTCACATTGATAATACCCAACTACAAATGAGTTGGGGTCAATTGCCCGACCAAGCGGTATTTTAGATACCGTACCCCAAGCCCGTATAACGGAAAATAAGTTAAAAGTATTTACCTTTGCAAGTATAGCCCTTAATTGATTAAATCACATATATCTTTTACTGGGCTCCTATTCTAGAACGAAGGTTTTAAAATAACCTATTAGAATCCTAACGGGTCTTTATATTAGCCGTAGCCTAGACCGGTCAGTTTCAAAGGATAGATACGGTTTAATCGCGTGAAAGGCGAAAACCGGGAATGGAAGGTGATTCTGACCCAACAAGTTTGAAGGCTTGTTTTATATGGGTTTAATATTCACACTCTGGATTTTGGGGTCCAAACAATATGGTTTGACCCGTATCGGCTAATTTGTGTAAACTAGTTACATAAGCCGAACCGTGTGCGCAAAAAGGCGCAACGGGTAACCGTAAGAGTACTACACTTGTTTCCTAAGTCAAAATGCCTTAAAGAGGTTGTGGTATCAGTAGGATACCTTCCATAATGCCCGTAACGAGTTTAAGTTCATTTTTATGGCCCGTAGGGGTATTTCGGTCTTTTTAAAGGTTATTAAAGGGGTTTCTGAGTTCTATAGGAAATCTGAGTTTCCCGACCAGTTTATAAAGTCTAAAATACTTTATTTATTATTTAAAATCAGTAGCAACTGGAATCGGGTCAAAAGACCTTATAAAACTCAAGTTATGGCCGAAAAGGGCGTATTCGGTATTTACCGAACCGTAGCCATATCCGCAGGTTATGAGCAGGTTAAAAATAATTAAAAATCTTTAAAATTCCCAAAATATTATTTTACAACAGTGAGTAAAAGGTTTGGTGACGAAATCTTGGTTTAGGTAGGCGTTATGCTAATTGCGCCGTTTTTTACAAAAGTTTCTTTTAATTGCGCCATTTAGCATAACTCCTATTCTAGACCTCGGATTGACGTGAAACTTTAGGGACATGCTTAGAATTTAGTAAGCAAGGTTATGGTCCCTTCACGTGTCCGAAATACTCGTTTTATTTTGAAAAGGGAGTTACGGTCAACTTTTAAGAAATTAACGGAAATGCGTAAAAGACTCGGACAACCAACGAACCGGTCACAGAGGGTTATACCATCATGTAACCTGGTCCTAAGAGAGTCCTAAGGCATATTTAAATCGAACTTTAACGGGCCAGAACTGAAGTCAAAGCAAAAGTCAAACTTTTGCGACATTCGGCTCCGAACCGGGTCAATATAGCAAATGGCCGGATCAAACAAGCTTAGATGTGTTAGTATACTTATTATCATGTTTTATGAGTGTTCAAACAGGTTGCATACCATCTACATTACAGATTATATGTAAAATCGCAAAAATAGCTTTCTGTTGACTTTTTCTAAGCACGTTTGACTCGACATTTGGACTAGTTAGAGTGGTGATAGGGGGGACCCTTTTAGAGGTTTATTACCCACATAGATACCAACTTATAACTACTTTAAATTCGAGATATGGCTGAGCCATTGTAGACTAATCTCGAAGTCAAACCGTAGTTACGACGGTTTGATTTCTAGCTAAATAACTAAACTAAACTTAATTTAGAAAGGACTTGAATACTTACTGAAGTCCTAAGCTTGTTTAGAGAACACTTGAGAGGAATGTTGAGCTCCAGAAGTGATCAATGAAGGCAGAACAAGGTGTGAGGAAAACTTGTTGCACAATGAGGCCTTTTATAGGCACTTTGATCCATTGTGATCATGACAACAAGGCCTAAAATGATTCTAGATCATGTACAAGTGTCCCCTGATGTCTAAGAGGTGATTAGGGGTCGCCCATATCTCTGGGAGATCTTTACATTTATGATTTACCGCTTAAAACAGCCAACAGCCAACTTTCTGTCGCTGGGCATCGCTTACGGACCGTATAGCTTGGTCCTTGCGGTCCGTAAGCCTATGGCGGAAAATGTTTTACCCTTTCACCCCCTTACGGTCCGTAAGGAATGACCCTTACGGTCCGTAAGCGTTCATCAGTGGCAAAAAAAAATTAACCTTTCATGCATTGAACGGTCAACTTGCATTATATAATTTTGGGTATGGGATATGTCAGTATGAGGCCCTATTTAACCCATGCTTGATCAGATTTTATAATGGGTCATGGGTTTGCATAACTAATTATTTGTGTTGCATTTCTCTTAAGACCCTATTTAACAACTTGTATGCTTTTGATTATTAATAATGACCCGATTAAGATTAGGTGCTTATAAATTTGCTTGGGGTCTCGAGATTTATAGAGTCGAAGTCGCTCAGAGGTATAAAATTAACATGTCGACATATTCGAAAATCCTACCGCATATCTTAATGTAACACCTCGAAAATTCATGTCCAATAATGTATTGACACGTGTCATAAGCTTTGAACGCGTGAAAGATTACGTATGAAGGACTAAAGTTGACAAACAAGGAAAATATGTGAATGTAAGGGTTCAAAATGTCAACAATGGATAAATATCTACATGATTCTTATACCCTTAAACGAATAAATCATGGATCATACGAAGCTAATTGTGAAAGAAAGTGAGGAATTACAAACTACAGGGGCTAAATGTGTCAACATGTTTAAAGTATACATCTGAGTGATCTTTTAGCTGACCCAAAGCTTTGTAATGGTTAATTATACTCACAAGAATGTGTGATAAAAATTTCACAAGGTTTCGATAAAGTATGAGAAAGTTATGACAATATTCGTATGCGAGGGGTTAAAAGCGTCAAACTGCAAAAGTATGTCAAATCGTAAGGTTTCGAACCTTCTGGAATATGACCATGAGTTTAGCACACTCTAATTAACCTTAATATAGCTTAGATATAGGCTTAGAGGTGTTTGGTGCGCAAAAATACACTTTTATGTCTTGCAGGGACTAAAAGTGTCAAAAAGTGCACAAGTTTGCATTTTCGCGCATAACTCGCATTCTGAATATCCCCGGACACCCAAAAATTTATGTAAGCACTAAATTATTTTATTTTAGTGTTTGGCTTGATAAAATTCCATTCGTCGCGTAATTTGGATCGTTTTTAGCGTCCGTCCGTGTTTCGTCGTAATTAGCCGAACAACGGGACCGTACGACCAAACGAACCGACATCCGGCATATTTTTGAGCATGTTTCATGTTCCCTATGCTTAGGCATCATTGTAGAGCCTTAAAAATGGTTTAACGGCCTTTGGAAGTGTCGGAAATGACAATTGGGAGTGCAGGGGCCAAATCTGTCATTTGCTGAAAGTTCCCTGGTGCAGACAAGGTCCTTACGGACCGTATACAAGACCTTACGGTCCGTATAGCCTGCCCAGCAACCAGAATTCTGAAAACCAGCTGTGGTTTTGCTTCCCTCTCTCAATTCTTGATTCTATGGGCTGAATTAGGGGCACCCATGGTTTCCTAAATCAGTGGGTATACTTGTAGGGCTGAGATCGAATCCCGTTTACCGAGGAACGATCCTAACGGCTCTCAAAATCCTATAAATACCCCCCCTTTTTTGGGTTTCACTTGCACCTTCCATTCCTTTCTGAATTCTCTGCAATCTTTGAGGGTCTTGAGCTCCTTGAGAACCTCTTCCAAGTCCTTTGGACTTTTGTAAGTGATTCCTTTCATGCTTAGTTATTTGTTTAGCGTTTTTAACCGAAAAGTCAAGCGTTATCGATAAACACTTTGACTTTTAATCGGTTGAGCCATGGTTCGCGTTGAACATGGCTACGTGATCGTAATTAGGTAGGTGTTTAACCCTCTAAAGGGCATCTCTTAATTACCACGTTTACTTAGTTTAATTGTCGGGTCAAATTAAAGTCAATCGGGTTTGTTTTAAATAAAATTCATAACTAATGATATAAAATCTTTAAAATCAGTTTTGTCACTCTAATGACTTGGTAAATATTAGTTGATCATGTCTAAACATGATTCAACCCGACAATTCTAAGTATAGGCTCGGTTCGCGACCGAAAGTCGCAAAGTTGACCTTTGCTTTGACTTTCAGTTCTGACCCGAATTAGCTTGAGTTTATTTATGCCTTAGGGTCCTTTGTGATCATGTTATATGATAGTATAGCCCCCCAAAGTTATACTACTTGGTTCTTTAGAATTAAAGACCATCGCATGTTTCCATAATGCCGAAATGTTGACCATAATGCCCTTTGATATTAAAACGAGATTTTTGAAGATGTGAAAGGACTAAAACCTTTATTACTGATCTATAAGCATGTCCATAAAATTTCACATCAGTTTGAGGTCTAGATTAGGAGATATGCTCATTAGCGTAATTAAGAAGCTTTTCGGTAAATTAACCATATGATTAGCATATAGCCTATCTAAACCCAATTTTTAATACCAAACTTATTACCCACTGATGTAATATAATATTTTGGGATTTTTGAAGATTTTTATTTATTTTTAGGCTGATCGTAACCTAGAGTTCTAAGCCTTATTCGGTAATTGCCGGTTTTGCCCTTTTAGGCTATAAAATGAGTTTTACAAAACCTTTTGACCCCAAACCTTTTTATACGAATCTAATATGATAAATAAAGTATTTTGAGCCTCCTAGAATAATAAAAATATCAGCTTCCCTTCTAGAACCCGGAAATAGCCCAAAATCGCCTTTTAAGCGTTTTTAACGCATAGGGGGGGGGTTATTGCACGGACCTCCCGGCCGCTGGAGTGATCCCACTCCACAAGCTAGCAACGTCCCAATGCTGTTAAAACCATTTTAGGTGTATAAGACTTGATACCTGCTGATGTTTGAAGTAAACTTTCATACTTTAACAGTAAGCAAAAGTCTTAAACTCAGAATTCCAGTTTTGACCTTTTAAGCCTATGTGAAATTACCAAAATGCCCTTAAGATGCATAGTTTGGTTATAAGTGATAAATTTCACCTATAGGTCATACCCAAATGATATAACTTGGTAAATTAGGTATTTGTACTGATTTAATCAGACCTATAACTCAAATTGCTATTTGACCTCTTTTATAACCTTTTAAATGACCAAAATACCCCTTCGTGGCATAAGTTGGTTTTAAATTCATTTTGGGCATAATGGAAGATATCCTACTAATATCACAACATATCAAAGGCATATTAACTTATGGAACATGTTCATGACTCTTATGGTTACCCGTTACGCATATTTAGCGTTCGGATCGGCCTATGTAACTAGTTTGCATATATTAGCCGAAACGGGTCAAACCAAATCGTTTTCGTCTCAAAATCCAGAATGTGATCAAGTTACCCATATTAAACAAGTATTCAAGCTTGTTGGGTCAAAACCATATTCTAAACCGGTCTTCGCTTCATCATGCGTTTGAACCGTGTCTTCCTTTTGAAAACTAACCGGTCTAAGTCTGAGCTTAATTAAAAGACCCGTTAGGATTCTAATAGGTTATTAAAAACCTTCGTTCCAGATTAGGAGCCCAGTAAAAGATACGTGCACTTGCTGTATTTGGTTTATACATTGCTCAGGTAAATACTCTTAACTTATTTTCCCTATACGGGCTTGGGATACGGTACTATAAAAGTACCGCTTGGTCGGGTGTATGTAGTCATTTAAATCGTATTGTGATTGATGTATTTACATAACCTGTTTGATATGTATTATTTGGTGTATGGCCCTTGGGGGTTAAATGACCACGACCTAAGCACTGGGTGTAGGCGTACACCTGACAGCTGCATTATGTAAAGACTGGTATCCCACTATAAGGAATCGACCTTGTGGGCATTATACCTGTGGCGTGTCAGTTAACTTAAGTCCGGCCCTACAAACCGGCCCTAATGGACGACAAATGAGTAAAACTGTATACAAGATTATTTTGAATAATCGTCCCAAGTTATAAAAATTTTTGCCGAAGTGCATTCAAATCAATTTTCAAACTCTTTTCAAAATGAGTCAGTTAAGTTGTATTTACCAGTGCAAACTGACGTATTTTCCAAAAAGGCTAAGTGCAGGTGCTAGACGAAATAGGCTGGCTACTCCAGGCATCATTACTCAAGTCTCGCAAGCTTTAGATGTCAAAGTCTATTGAACAGTTTTCCTTTTTATTTGATCCGCCTGTGGATCTGTTTCGACTGTGTTGTAATACTCAAACATTACATTTTGTTCAGTTGAAATAAATCTATATCTTATGCTTCCGCTGTGCATTTTAAATGTTGTGTTGTTTGACTATAATGATATCAATGACGTCACGATACTCCCCACCGGGCCCACCGGTGACACGTGGAAAATAGGGGTGTGACACTTAATTTAATTCCGGGTTTATATTATTTTGTCGTATTTGACACGTGTTATTTATTTATTGAACACAAAATTCCGAGGTGTTACACATTGTCTGCTGATTAACTGTGATCGGGGTAGCAAAAGTGTTATAAAATTCCTCTTCCATGTTTCAGTTTTCAAAAATCCTCAAACATACCTTTCAAACGAAAATACCCTTCACACGAAATTCCTTTCGAGCGAAATTAACCTGAAACAAGTCTTTCAAACAGAATTAGTAACGTTCAAACGGAATCAGTTAATTCTGTGCGGAATTACTCAGATTTCACACGAAATTAAGACGTTGAAACGAAATTATAATATCGTTTGAACGAGTTCAAACGGAAATACTAATTCCGTGCGGAATTAGCTTATCTTTCAAACGAGATTTGACAAACAGAATGATTCCGTTCGAAATTAAAGAACAAGTTCAAACGGAATTAGATGATGTCATCATTTTCGAGCAAAATTTCAAACGGAATTACAAATTTTATCAGTATTAGATCGAATTATGGTCCAATTTTCTCAAGGTTTTGTTAAAACACTGTTTCGCTTATAATATGTGAAATTCAGATCATTTTGACCGTGAAAACAAGTTCAATTTGAAAAAGAAGGTGTAGAAATCAGAATTCGCAGCTGAATTGGTATGAACTCTTCCTCCTGAGCTCTGATACCACTTGTAGGATCGTTATCGGACCCGAACGAGTCGATCAGAAGAGTTAATCCTTGAAACGAAAGGCGGAAACAGACGAAACAAGTCAATTCAGCTATATACACTAATAAACTGTCTTTCTGATTGATATAATGACAGATTACAACGAGTCGACACTTCGGCAGCACTTCGTTATACTGACCGGAATTCTATATGTAATTTCGTATGAACTTACCTATATATAGGGCTCTGATTCCGCATGAACCAGCTTCACATGAAATTAGGATTCCATGCGGAATTTAATTCCGTGCGAAAATACACACAAACACTTTTCATGCGGAATTACCTCCCATGCAAAATTACCTATGACCTCGAAATACGTGCCCTGATCTACCTATCTACATACAAGACTCGATACAAGACAAAGTCGACAGACGCATGCACTAACACATTTCTCTCCCTCTAAATATTTCCCTTCAGATTCCCTATCCAAATTTTTATATTTGCTCTCGAAATTCATCATCCACATAAACTTATGATACACACACATCATTATACATAAAACGATTTTTGATGTAACAAGTATACATATGTAATATTTATCATGTACATTACACTAAAATTTATAATAAAATGATATAAATCCACATACTTCTATACCCCTTTTTCTTTTAACTAGGTCGGGTTATAAAAATACGAACTGATTTAATTAAACTAAGTCAATATTTCAAACAAAATATTTTATCATTATAAATAATCACTTCAGTTTTAAATAAATATTTTGTTTCTTGTAGTTTTTTTAAAGGCTACTTTAGAAACCACCAACAGAAACTAACACATTACAAATGGCAATTTGACTAAACTCAACCCAACCAATTGCATCTACTTTCAAATTTTTAATCCAAAAATTTCATATTCCCGCTTGTTTTCCAAATTACTAAAATTTCAATATCCCTATCGGCAAAATGTTTTCCAAATTACTAAAATTTCAATATCCCTATCGGCAAAAATTTCATGTTCCTGCTTGTTTTCCAGCACAAAAGGCCAAAGGCCCAAAGCTACTCAACCCTTAGTTACATCCATCTCCTTCCTACTGCACCACATCCATCCTTTCAAACCTAATTGCAGCCGTCATTAGTCATCGTCGAACCAAATGTAGCGACTTATATAAAAAAAGCCAAATAATTTATGTCACACCCAACCGATGGCGGAATCATCGGGGCGCGGCACTGAGCGAAAAAGATTATCCAGAAGTTTCCACAACAACTATTATATAAATTCAGTTTAAATGATACGTCCCATACCGTATCCTAAATAAATAAACAAGTTATCATAGAAAGCAACTAGGCAAATAATCCCGTTCCGACAACTCAGATTCAATTATTATTATAGACAATTGTTTATTATTTCTAGACTCCCTAGCCTCGATTTCATCACCACGCACCTAAGCATCCTAGCAACTTAAGCACCTGTCATATACGTTAAAATAAAGTCAATACATATAATGTAAAGGTGAGCATACAAGTTTGATAATAGCATATAGAGTTCGAATAGTTTACGCATAACCAGGCACGTACACAGAGGAAAACGATGCATGTTAATTATCGACATGGGACCATCGATACCAACGACTTCGGGTTGACCGTCCGAGACGGTTCGCAATACATGATTACCACCGTAATCCATGCAAGTAATTGTCCTTAACAACCCCCGTATGAACGGGTGTTGAGTCCAAACTATAGTACTATGTTGCTAAGGCAGGTAGATAGCACTCCACGTGTAAACATAATAAACAGCATTCATTTAGTCAAGTAGCACATGCAAATGGGTAGCGTTCAAATAGTTTGTGTTTGATTATGATTTGATAGGTAACGTATGTAACACCCAAAAGTGCTAAAAGCAAAAAGGGATCGAGTATACTCACTGTGATTGATTATGGATTGAAGGGAGCGCTGAGAGTAAGATTAGCCTGAATAGTTTGATAGCATAACGATAAGTAACGCGAGAATGTAAACAAGTGTAGGTGGATCGAATAGGCTGGTCGGTCGAACGGCAGGTTCGATCGAACGGGCTGTTCGATCGGCTGGTAGGTCCGTGAACAGTCCTGTTCGATCGGCCGGTTGGCTCGATCGGCTGGGCCATTCGAGTGGATTGTTTCTTCCTCTGGTGTGTTTATGTTTGAGGATTTTGAACTTTTGAAGTTTTCGATGTAGTATATGAGAACACTGAAGTGTTCTTACCTTTCAAGTCGATCGATCGAACGGTTCGTTCGCTCGGCTAGCTTACTCGATCGGCTAGGAACTTCAGGATTAGTCCTCAACTGAATGTCACTCGATCGGACAGCATGTTAGATCGGGTGGCATTTCCAACTACGAACGAGTTGTAAAATCGATCAAGTGTTGAAGAGTAGTATCTCATGATCCGAAGAGTAATGTTTACCAAACGCAGTTCGTGTAACATCCGCCAATTTTAGAGCTATAGGAGTAATGCACCTCCCCGTTAGTCTTTGGGGTATTGTTAGGAGGAGACATATCAACCTCCCGTTAAACTTTGGGTTAGGTACTTTAAACGCATTGGGAAACTTGGGCTATCACTTGGACTACGTAAACTAGCACGTTTAAACTATTTTATTATGTTCATGTTGGATATGAGTTTTTATTCTATTATGCTATGTAAACAAACTTGTATACTCGCTCTTTGCTTTTGCATTGAAACTCTATTTTAATACATGTTGCAGGTTGATTTTTGAAGTATGGATGATTCATGAAACAAGTTTAGGGTGGACTAGATACCCACCTAGATTAATCTATCATTTTGTTTGTTATGTTAGGTTATGAAACAAAGTTGTTATTTCCTTTTGAATTATGTATGACATTTAGTTTTGAAATGAAATTTGAATTTAAATTAATTATTGTCACACAGTGTTATGACGTTTTGAGCAATCTACACACTTCGTCTCATCCCGATGTTTCCGCCATCGGTTGGGGTGTGACAGATTGGTATCAGAGCCATAACTATAGGGAATTAGGAAAAAATTGCCATGCTTTTGCCCTAATCTATAGTTCTAGGAATTTTGCCTCTTATTTGTTGTTTAAAACTTTTGTACTCTACCATGCATGCTTCCTAGCTATACTTTTGATTAAATTTATGTGCCTTTCCTAAGGCTAACACTAATACACTTATGCTATTTTTATACTCTTGTAACACCAACGAGAAGAATTTACCAAAATAGGCGTGAAACCCACAATTTGGTAAAGGACTCTCATTCTACCTTTAATCTATTTTGCACGAAATTTCGCCATTAAGCTAGGAGTGACATCCACAACTTAATGGTAATTTCCATTTCAACTCTAGTGGACCCTCGTCAAAGTGTCAAAATTCTATTTTGATCGACGAGTACCAACCACATTTAGGGTACGAAATCGTCAAGTTAGGGGTGAAACCCGCATCTTGTCGATTAAGTCCCATTCCTTGATTTTTTATTCTCGCCAAAGTCCCGAATGTTTCAATCATTTAGAGATGTGTAGTAACCGGAAGGGTAAGATACCGTTAATCGCTTCTCGATGAGAGTATCTTACTTATAGGCCAAAGCACAATATCTCTAATTCGAAAGAACTTTCGAACCACTTTGGAATAGTCGACGTTTCTCTACCCGAAACGCTCCAATGTTTTATTGAGCCTCTCTTTTATGTATCTCAATTTATATGTGATTTTTATACTTGAACGTTCGTTCATTTCAAAATGTCGTTTTAAACATTTCGCACGTTATCGCAATCACAAACAATAATAATCCCTCGTGAACAAACTAAATTTACAATGCTTTCGTTTATTCATGTTATGCTATGTGGAATTCATGACTATGCTATATGAAACGTTTAAACTTTTATGCTATGAAAATCAACTTGAACCTTTATGCTATGTGACTCTTTATGCTATGTGATCAATTTCGTTTTCATAAACAAGCATTATGACCAAGTCTCACTCATTTCGTTCTTTAAATCTTAGATGTCTTCTCGTCTCTCCAACGCGTCTAAGAAGTCAAAGTCTCGCTCCACCAAGAAGATGATGGCTTTCATGGCCGATCAATTCGCTCGCGTCGTCCCAAAGGTCATTTCCGAGATTCGTGCATCTGAAACTCCTCACTCTTCCGTCGACTCTAAGGTCGAAATACGCAAGCCCGCCTCGTTCAACTTTAAGCATTTCTCGTCGTGCAATCCCAAGCCATTTACTGGCAATGATGGGGTGACCGCTATGCTTGAGTGGTTTGACAGCATAGAGGTCACATTCATCAATAGCGATTGCCCTGACGAACTCAAGACACGTAGCGCAACTGGGGTATTCCAAGCCCGCGCTCTTGAGTGGTGGTCAAATGAAAGAAACATACGTTCGAACGAGTTGGCTTATGCGTTGACCTGGGAGGAGACTAAGGCCCTAATGATGGATGAATTTTGTCCTCCGCATGAGCAAAGAAAGTTAGAGGAAGAATTCTGGGTATTAAAACAGATTGGTGATGACAACCTAGCTTACACTACCCGTTTCAAGCAACTTAGCTTCATTGTCCCTCACCTTGTTTCAACCCCTGATCGCAAGAAAAGCAAGTATATCAATGGGTTACCCCCTAGTATGCGTGACACAATCGAGGCAGCCAAACTCGATAGCATCGAAGACATTTACCGTTTGGCCGCGTCTTTGAACAACAATCGCGTTCGCGATAAGCAAGCCGCAAACCCCGTTTCTTCTAAGCCAGCCCATCAAGTTACCCAACAATCAAATAACAATAGGGGAAAGAAGCGAAAGCAATCCAACCCCGTTTGCAACGCGATTGTGCCGCCTGTTAACCCAAATCCTGTTGCTCCTGTTGATGCCCCCAAGCCGTACACTGGGATTCACCCCAAGTGTACCACCTGTAACTTCCATCATCCCGCTAATGCTAGGTGTCGACGTTGTGAAAATTGCAACCGTTATGGTCATACCATCAACTATTGCCGCCAAGGACAGCCAGCTCAACCAGTTCAGCAAGCTCAGCCAGCTCAGCAAGCTCAGCCAGCCCAACCTGATCCTCAAAACGCAAGACCCGCTAGGGCATGTTTCAAATGTGGGGATGTTAATCATCTTCGTCCCCAATGCCCTCAATGGATCCAAGAGCAGCAGCAGCCTCCTCGTGGACGCGTCTTCAACCTAAACGCAAATCAAGCACGCAACGACAATGATGTCGTTAACGGTACGTTTCTTGTTAACCATCTTTATGCTTCGATACTATTTGATACTGGGGCGGACAAAAGCTTTGTGTCCTTAGAATTCGAATCACTGTTAAAATGTGCACGCTCTAAGCTACCTAAGTCGTTTTCCGTTGAAGTCGCCAATGGCAAGTCTATCCTAGTCGATTCTATTCTCCTCGATTGTCGTCTCATTCTTAACGAGCACGTTTTCTCTATCGATCTCATACCCATGCAACTGGGTAGTTTCGACGTCATCATAGGCATGGATTGGCTTCAAAAGAATCATGCCGAAATCGCTTGTCACGAGAAATTCGTTCGCTTACCTCTTCCCTCAGGTGATGTTTTACACGTTTATGGAGACCGACCTTCAAGGGGACTGAAGTTGATGTCCTGCACACAAGCAAACAAGTACTTACGCAAACAGTACTTTGCCTTTTTAGCCCACGTTGTGGAAGAAACAGGCAAGGGAAAAAGCCTAAGTGATGTTTCAGTGGTGCGCGATTTCCCTGACGTCTTCCCTGAAGATTTGCCCGGTCCTCCTCCTCCTCGATCCGTTGATTTTCGTATTGATCTCGTACCTGGCGCAACTCCTGTTGCCAAGGCTCCTTATCGTCTTGCACCTTCCGAGATGCAAGAATTATCTTCGCAACTTCAAGAACTCCTCGAGAAGGGTTTCATTCGTCCAAGTACCTCTCCTTGGGGTGCTCCCGTGCTTTTCGTTAAAAAGAAAGATGGTTCCTTTTGCATGTGTATTGATTATCGTGAGCTCAACAAACTCACCGTCAAGAATCGTTACCCTCTTCCGCGTATCGACGACCTCTTTGATCAACTTCAAGGCGCTACCTGTTTCTCCAAAATCGATCTTCGTTCTGGTTATCATCAACTTCGAGTCCTCGAAGAGGACGTTCCCAAAACCGCTTTTCGTACTCGCTATGGACATTACGAGTTCGTGGTTATGCCTTTTGGCTTAACCAACGCACCCGCGGTGTTCATGGACCTCATGAATCGTGTTTGTAAACCTTATTTGGATCGCTTCGTAATCGTCTTTATTGACGATATCCTCATTTATTCTAAATCTCGAGCCGATCATGAGCGTCATCTTCGTCTTATACTCGAACTCTTGCGTAGTGAACGTTTATACGCTAAGTTCTCTAAATGCGAGTTTTGGATCAAAGAAGTTCAATTCCTTGGGCACGTTGTTAGTGAAAAAGGAATTCATGTCGACCCTTCAAAAATCGAAGCTGTGAAGAATTGGACCGCGCCTAAATCTCCTTCTGAAATCCGTTCTTTCTTAGGATTGGCGGGTTATTACCGTCGATTCATCTCGAATTATTCAAAGATCGCCGTTCCTCTCACTTCGTTGACTCAAAAGGAGAAACCTTTTGCTTGGGGTCCTGAGCAAGAGGAATCTTTTCAAACTCTCAAGGACTTGCTTTGCAACGCTCCTATTCTCGCTCTCCCTGATGGGAATGATGATTTCGTGGTGTATTGTGATGCATCAAATCGTGGTCTTGGTTGTGTGCTCATGCAACGAGACAAAGTCATCGCTTACGCCTCTCGCCAACTCAAAATACATGAGAAAAATTATACTACCCACGACCTCGAGCTTGGCGCAGTTGTTTTTGCGTTAAAGATTTGGCGACACTACCTATATGGTACTAAGTGTGTGGTTTTCACTGACCATAAGAGCCTGCAACACATCTTTGACCAAAAAGAACTCAATATGCGACAGCGACGTTGGGTGGAATTACTTAACGACTATGATTGCGAGATTCGTTACCATCCTGGTAAGGCGAATGTCGTGGCCGATGCACTTAGTCGTAAAGCTCATGTAGATGTCATTCGTTGTTTTCATATCTCGAGCGATCTTCACAATCGTATTCGTGAAGCGCAATACTCGTCTATCAATGAAGGTTCCATGGCTGTAGAAATACGTGGAGCTTCTGAAAGTCAACTCGTTTCGAAACCTGATGGTCTTCTCTATTGTTGTGATCGCGTCTGGATCCCAGATCGCGACAATCTTCGTGACCTTATCATGAACGAAGCACACAAATCTAGGTACTCAATTCATCCTGGCGCCGACAAGATGTACCATAATCTACGTACATCCTATTGGTGGCCTGGTATGAAGAGAGACATTGCTGTGTACGTTTCCAAGTGTCTTACCTGTTCGAAAGTCAAAGCCGAGCATCAACGACCTTCTGGTCTACTCGAACAACCTGAAATCCCTGTTTGGAAATGGGATAGCATTGCGATGGACTTCATAACTAAACTTCCTCGTACACCTGCTGGTTACGATAGTATTTGGGTGGTCATTGATCGTTTGACCAAGTCCGCACAATTCATTCCCATTCGTGAGGATTTCAAGGTTGAACGACTTGCTCGTATCTATACCAATGAAGTCATACGCCATCATGGTGTTCCTCTCGAAGATCTTCAAATCAACGATACTATGCATTTTGTGGAAAAACCAGTGGAAATCGTTGAGCAAGAAGTCAAGCTATTAAGGCGCAGCAAGATTCCTATCGTCAAAGTTAGATGGAAAGGAAAACGTGGCGCTGAATTTACAGGAAAACGTGGCGCTGAATTTACATGGGAACTCAAAAAGTATCCTCATCTTTTCCCTACGTCTTCCTAAATTTCGGGACGAAATTTCCTAAAGGAGGGGAGACTGTAACGCCCGGCTATTTTGTACTTTCCATTTATAGGAAGTTTGACTCGTAATTCTATTTTTGGAAACTTTGTATTCTTGTAATCGTTTCTTTCCTTGTAATCTTTATCAAATCGAGACTTGGATCATTAATGAAGCTTATATTTTGTTACATCTATGTTAAACGCATTCTATGTATACTCGTATGTTCGATTTGGTAAATCAGTCTATGTTTAATCGTGATTCTTGGAAACTATGTGCGAAACTTGTAATTTATCTAAACTTATGCATTGAACGTCTTTTGAACGAGAACAATACTTGAATATGACTCTTATACGCTTAAATATACTTTGGTTATGATCATCATGCTTAACTACACCTTATACTATGCCTTTATATCAAAACAAGTCCCTAAACTCTCAAGTTTGCACCAAAAGGGATTAAAAACAAACTTCAGGGACTAAAGTGTCACAAAACGAAAGATGGGAGACCATACCCGCCGCGTGACGCCTAGGTCCCTCGCGTCACGCGAGGCCCTTGTTTCGGCAGATTGTGTTTTCTTCCAGCTTTGTGCACGAAATCCCATTAACCTAAACCACCCAATCACCTTTAATCCACCTCCAATCACCTCCAATCACCTTCTAACTCCTCCATTATAAATACCCACCTTCTCCAACCCATTTGACACTTTCACAACTCTCTAATCTTCACTAAACTACTCTCTAATCAGCTGAGAATCTGAGTTTTGGACAGATTCGTGAAGACTTACAAAAGTGAGTGTAACTTGCTCATTTCTCAACCAAATCACTTGGTTCTTCTTCCTATTGCTTTGTTATTTCCTTGGGTTTGAATCCTTGGTTTTTCCTTGGAAGAATCAGGATTGGAATTGCCCTAAAATGGACTAAAACTTTCTGTTTTGTTTCAAACTTATGCAAACTTCATCTAACTTGTGTGAAACACATCTCAAACCAATGTCCTAATGCTTACAACCCCTCTCATGGTTGGTTAAGCTTAAAAACATGGTTGAGACATCTAAATCAGAGGTTAAAACCTCATAAACTTTCTGTTTTAATTAGGGTTTTACCCACAAGTAGTGTTCAAGTGTGAAGCTTGATGTATGTGTGATGGTTGGATTAGCTTGGGCTATCCTTCATAAGAATCCACTCATTACTTGATGTTTTACTATAGATTAGTTGTTGTTTATACCTTGATACTTGTATGTTCATGACCCTCCTTTTCGTTTATAACAACAAGCGTAGTGGTGAACAATAGAGGTGCCTAAATGGAAGCTTGTTCTTCCTACCTCATGTATGTATTCTATGACACAAAGAGGTACCTAAATGGAGACATTAATCTCCTACCTCATGCTTGAATCTTAAGACTTGTAAAACTATATAATATCTAAGTTATTCTATACGTATACATCTAAGTAACTAAGACTTGATGATGACTTAATAGTTATTTGTTAAGTGGACGTTACATCATCTATGACCATGCCCTTGTTACGACTCTAATGGATCTTAGAATCCATGAAATCATACCAACTCTTTTGAGTTTCAATAGTGTCAAGAACAAGAGTTATGTGTAAAAGATGATTATTTTCACCTATGTTACTTTCTTTATATTTTAAACTCCGAATCTATAATCTTCCGTATACGCCAAACTCATACACCTACGTTTCCTCGTGTAGAAGGACTAGGTGCTCCAAGCTAAATCATCCACCAAACTTACTCTCGGAACTTCCAAGTCAAGACTTGAAAACCGTGAGTATACTCGAACCCATTTTTACTTTTAACACTTTGGGTGCAACATGTATTCTATATTAAACACACATAACACTTGAAACTTATTTGAAACTTACTCTATCCATTTAAACATGAAACTTGAAAAAAATGGAAACTTATCATCAAGATAGGGGTGATTCCCAAACCTTGATGATTAGCTCCACTCACTTTCTAACTTCACCAACGAGCTAGAGGTGATTCTCTTACCTCGGAGGTAGTTACCAACTTTTCTTCGTTCTCAATGAAATTTTATGATTGAACGTTCCTTTTCAAAAATTTTGGAATTTATTTCACGTGCATGCTAATACGTTATACTGGATTCGTGTTACTTGGGTGAAACTTTATGTGATAAACTTGTCATTAACTTCATAAGAAGCCACAACTTAACATACTCGATGGGTTGACCTGTGTATTCACATGCCAGGGATACGTTAATCTTGTTAACTAAGTATGGCATGTGGATTGTTCTAAATTTTTTTGAAAATACGTTAATCTTAGATTTCGAGGACGAAATCTCCTAAAGTAGGGGAGACTGTAACATCCGCCAATTTTAGAGCTATAGGAGTAATGCACCTCCCCGTTAGTCTTTGGGGTATTGTTAGGAGGAGACATATCAACCTCCCGTTAAACTTTGGGTTAGGTACTTTAAACGCATTGGGAAACTTGGGCTATCACTTGGACTACGTAAACTAGCACGTTTAAACTATTTTATTATGTTCATGTTGGATATGAGTTTTTATTCTATTATGCTATGTAAACAAACTTGTATACTCGCTCTTTGCTTTTGCATTGAAACTCTATTTTAATACATGTTGCAGGTTGATTTTTGAAGTATGGATGATTCATGAAACAAGTTTAGGGTGGACTAGATACCCACCTAGATTAATCTATCATTTTGTTTGTTATGTTAGGTTATGAAACAAAGTTGTTATTTCCTTTTGAATTATGTATGACATTTAGTTTTGAAATGAAATTTGAATTTAAATTAATTATTGTCACATAGTGTTATGACGTTTTAAGCAATCTACACACTTCGTCTCATCCCGATGTTTCCGCCATCGGTTGGGGTGTGACAGTTCGATCGAACATCTCTTCCTCGATACTATGCTTCATGAAATTTTAAAAGTGTGAGACCATGTGCTAGCCGATCGGCTGGCCCGGTCGATCGGCTGGTATGTCCGATCGGCTGGGCTATTCGAACAGCCTAGCCGTTCGGCCAGCAAGTCTGACCTGGTCGGCCTTTCGTCTAACACTTGGCTGTTTGGTTACTTGTCATTATATCGAGGTAGTTTGATAACGAGTTGAACTATGATACCTTCGTTCTTACTCGTCTCTCCGGCTCAGACAGGAATCACCCAAATCCGTCTGTTGAGCGGTTCAGAACGTCGGCTTAGAGTTTAACCCATTGTAGGTGAACCTCGTAGATAGAACCCGAATCTTGAACCATCCAACCATTGGAATGATCGGTGGGTTGGCTCAGGCTCCGTTTCTACCGGTTTGAAGGCATTGAGTGTAAAAGAGTTGAAAGAAAGTTGGGATTCCTTCTTTCAATCCTTCACAACATATGGATGTTTAGATCTTTGATAGATCTTAACTTGTTTATGTGGAAATCGGTTAGATCTAAGCTATTCATGGTTGAATGAGGCCAAAGTGTGATGTTCTTCAAGAACACCATGATGACATCACCCAAGAACGCTTAGATCTTGGTGATTTCACGGTTAGAATCCAAGTTTTGAAAGATAGAAAGGTGTAGGATCAGGTAATGATCAAAACGTATAAGAATTAGAGTGAAAACTTACCGGAGTTGAGAGAAATCTGAGAAAAGATGAAGAATAGGAGCTGGCCGGTCAGAACTTTCCAAAAGTGGAAATGAAGAAAAGGACAACCCTATTTATAGGCTTCCAAAAGGGGAAAGTGGCAGCCGATCGGCCAGGAGTTCCGATCGAGTGGGCTGCTCGATCGGCTGGCAAGATGCTAGCCGATCGGCTGGCCTGTTCGATCAGGATGCCTCCTGTTCGATCCGCGACACACTTTGAGTATTTTGCGACGAATTTCGATGTTTCGATTTCGATGGACGATGATACGAATACGATAGAGTTCCTAGTCAAATTACTTTCAGTCCCAATCACTATATCTAACATACAATCTTCTATAAGTCACGTTTTGATGTCGGTTTCGATTGAGTTTGATTGCTTTTCGAGTTTCGATTCGATTTTCGATTGATTTGCTTGAATACCACACCAAACATAAAGTAAACACGCACAAGTAACACATAAAGCACACACACACACGTATAACAATACCAAAATTCGCATAGTTCGAGTCTCGAGTTCGATGATTATTAGATCGGTTTGATTACTGATTAGTTAACTTTATCGCATTGTTACTTCCTATCATTCACAGTCGTAGATCGGTTCGCGTTAAAACATTCGATTACTTTGGTTCTTGCTGATTACAACACTTACTCCACATAATACAACTAAAACATAAAATAGACTATCTACAGTCAAAGAAAGTCAAAGTTGACTTGGACTTTGACTTTGACATTCGAAAACACGGGGTGTTACAGCCTCCCCTTGTTTAGGGAATTTCGTCTCGAAATTAGGTCGAAGGCTACGCAACGCCGTGATTTACCAATTTGATGCTTCAGATCTACTTATTTAAACAACTGCGGGTACTTGGCCTTCATGTCGCTTTCGAGTTCCCAAGTGAACTCCGCGCCTCGTTTGCCTTCCCATCGGACCTTCACGATAGGGATGCGTGAGCGCCTGAGTTGCTTGGTTTGGCGATCCATGATTTCGACAGGGTTTTCCACGAAGTGTAAGGTTTCGTTGACCTGAAGATCGTCGAGTGGCACGATTAGATCATGATCAGCAAGGCATTTTCAGAGGTTAGAGACGTGGAAAGTCGGGTGGACGTTACTGAGTTCCTCCGGTAGTTCGAGTCTGTAGGCGACTTTTCCGATTCTTTCCAGAATCCTAAAAGGTCCAACATATCGAGGCGCAAGTTTCCCTTTCTTGCCGAATCGGACTACACCCTTCCAAGGTGATATCTTTAGGAGTACGTAGTCACCAACTTCAAATTCAAGGGGCTTGCGTCTTTTATCGGCGTAACTTTTCTGTCTGTTCCGAGCTTTCACCAAGTTGTCTCTAATCTGGTGGATTTTGTCAGTCATTTCTTGTAGAATCTCGGGACCAGTTAGTTGCGAGTGACCGATCTCGTGCCACACAATAGGCGATCGACATCTCCTACCATACAAAGCCTCGAAAGGTGCCATTTGGATGCTGGCATGGTAGCTGTTATTGTACGAGAATTCCACCAGTGGCAGGTGTTTGTTCCAACTACCACCAAAATCTATGACACACGCTCGGAGCATGTCTTCAAGAGTACGGATCGTTCTTTCAGTCTGTCCGTCGGTTTGAGGATGGAATGCAGTACTCAGATTAAGCGACGTACCAAGGGCCGCTTGAAACGTTTCCCACAATCGCGAAGTGAACCGAGCGTCACGGTCTGAAATGATGTCACGAGGCGTACCATGATTACGAATGATCTCGTCAGTGTAGATTTGGGCTAGTCGCTCCACCTTGTAGTCTTCCCGTATTGGCAAAAAGTGAGCTGATTTCGTTAGACGATCGACTATGACCCAAATACTGTCGTGACCTGATGGCGTGGGCGGGAGTTTTGTTATGAAATCCATAGCTATACTCTCCCGCTTCCATATAGGTATCGGCGGTTGTTCGAGTAAGCCAGAAGGTCTTTGATGTTCAGCCTTGACTCTTGCACATGTTAAGCAACTTCCAACATAAAGAGCGATATCCCGTTTCATACCCGGCCACCAGTACTTATAACGAAGGTCCTGGTACATCTTGTCTGCACCGGGATGAATAGAATATCGGGACTTGTGGGCTTCATTCATAATAATCTTCCACAAGTCGGTCCGCTTAGGGATCCAAATTCGGTCCAGATAATAGAATATCCCATTGGATTTGCTTACTAACTGAGCTCCATCGTGATAGATCCTTTCTTTCTTCAATGTACGCTCGTTAAAGCAAGCATGTTGAGCTTCGCGGATAAGGGTTTCGAGGTTGTGCTGGGCCTGGATGTTTCGGGTACTGAGCACGTAACTCTTTCTGCTGAGCGCATCGGCAACCACATTCGCCTTGCCTGGGTGATAACGATTCTCAAAGTCGTAATCGTTGAGAAGTTCTACCCATCGGCGTTGACGCATATTAAGCTCTCTTTGATTAAAGATGTGTTGTAAACTCCTGTGATCAGTGTAGATTGTACACCTAGTGCCATACAGGTAGTGTCGCCAAATCTTCAATGCAAAGACAACCGCGCCTAGCTCGAGGTCATGGGTTGTATAGTTCTTCTCGTGGATCTTGAGCTGACGAGATGCGTAGGCTATAACCTTGTCTCGCTGCATGAGGACACAGCCGAGACCAAGGTTAGAAGCATCACACTAGACAATGAAGTTGTCGCTTCCGTCGGGCAGCGTAAGAATCGGAGCGTCGCACGGCATATGCTTGAGGGTTTGAAAGGCAGTCTCTTGTGCGTTTCCCCACACAAAAGGCTTGTCTTTATGAGTGAGAGCGGTAAGCGGCATAGCGATCTTGGAGAATCCTTCAATGAATCGTCGATAATAGCCCGCTAGTCCGAGGAAAGAACGAACTTCAGACGGGTTCTTAGGCGTAATCCAGCTTTTGACAGCTTCAATCTTCACGGGATCGACATGGATACCCTGACTATTCACGATGTGACCCAGAAACTGAACCTCCTCCAACCAGAATTCGCACTTGGAGAACTTGGCGTAGAGTTGGTTCCCCTGGAGTAGCTCGAGAACCAAACGTAGATGTTGCGCGTGTTCGGCTTTCGTTTTGAAATAGATCAAGACATCGTCGATGAACACGATGACGAAACGGTCAAGATAAGGTTTACACACGCGATTCATCAGATCCATAAAAACCGCGAGTGCGTTGGTTAGACCAAAGGGCATAACAACAAATTCGTAATGGCCATAACGGGTTCGAAAAGCGGTTTTAGGAATGTCTTCCTCTTGAATCCGTAGCTGATGATATCCTGAACGCAGGTCGACCTTAGAGAAACATGATGCACCTTGTAACTAATCAAACAAATCATCGATTTGGGGCAAGGGGTATCGATTCTTGATGGTTAGCTTATTCAATTCCCGATAGTCGATGCACATCCGGAACGATCCATCCTTCTTTTTGACGAAAAGGACTGGCGCGCCCCAAGGAGAGGTGCTTGGGCCAATAAAGCCTTTTTCGAGTAATTCCTGGAGTTGATTCGAGAGTTCCCTCATTTCGGATGGTGCGAGTCGGTAAGGGGCTTTGGCAACGGGGTTAGCTCCAGGAATGAGGTCGATACGAAAGTCGATATCACGACTCGGTGGTAGTCCGGGAAGGTCGTCAGGGAACACCTGAGGAAATTCACGAACCATTGGAACGTCCTTGACTTCAACTTTCTTTTTCTTTTCCTTTTCCGCTAATACAATGTTGGCCAAGAAGGCTTGGTATTCCTTGCGGAGATATTTGCTGGCTTGAACACATGACATGAGTTTGAGGCCTTTTGACGTTGTTTCACCGTATACACATAGAAGATCACCATTTGCAAGCGAGAATCGAGTCATCTTTTCAAAGCACACAACTTCAGCATGGTTTTCATGAAGAAAGTCCATGCCTATTATGACATCAAAGCTTCCGAGTTGCATCGGAATAAGGTCAATTGGAAAGATGTGATTGTTGAGTTCGAGAGTACAATCACGGAGGATAGATAGGAGCGCTTACGACTAAGGAGCTTCTCGAATTCAAATGACACAAAGCAGTTATCGGCTCCAGTATCAAACAAACATGATGCATAAATACCATTCACAAGGAACGTACCATTAACCACGTTGTTATCCGCCTGAGCCTGGCGGGCATTGATGTTGAAGGTTCGGGCATGGGCTGCTTGCTGCTGTGGCTGAGGCTGCTGTTGCTGCTGCTGCTGTTGTTGCTGCTGGGGCTCTTGCTTAACCACCCTGTTTTGGGCACCTGTTTGCAAAGTGGTTAGGGTCACCACATGCAAAGCAGACTCGAGCATTGGCTGCCGGTGCTTGAGCTGCTTGTTGGCCTTGAGGGGCAGGGAGTAGAGCTTGGTTGACAGTGGCTTGAGTTGGGGCTTGACGAGGACCATAGCGACAGTTCGCAGTGAAATGACCGTAAAGGTTGCAGTGAGCGCAAAAACGACAAGCTAGACCCACTGGATGATGATACGAACATGTCGGGCAGAGTGGGTGAGGGCCTGTGTATGCATGCTTTGCTGGAGGTGCATTGATCATTGGAGCTGAGCGGTGGTGTTGCTGCTGTTGAGCTGGTACAGCTTGTAGAGGAGCAGCAGTGGTTGTCACAGCACAGTTCTTGTTGCTGGAGTTGTTGTTGTGCTTCTTCTTCCTTCTCGATGACTTGGAGGGTTAAGAGGGGAGTCGGTGGGTGTTGTAGTGGCTTGGTGCAGAGACTTGGTTGACTTATCCCAGAAACCAGACTTTACTCGCTTATCATTGATCTCAGCGGCGAGTAGGTAGGTTTCTTCGATCGTTGCTGGCTTGGCGGCGTGAACAAAGTCGGCTACACAATCGGGCAGAGCTCGAATGTACTTCTTGATGGCTTGATCTGAGGTCTTGACTTGATCAGGACAGATTATGCTAAGCTGCTTGAAGCGGGCAGTGAGAGCAGCGTTGTCTCCATCCTTCTGCTTGATTCCCCAGAACTCGTCCTCCAGCTTTTGGCGTTCATGAGGAGGGCAAAATTCGTCGATCATAATTGTCTTCAACTCCTTCCATGTTAGCCCATAAGCTGCATCATTTCCGCGCTTGTTTCGTTCGGCCGTCCACCAGTCTAGAGCACGGGACTGGAAGACGCCTGTAGCATTGAGAGTGCGGAGGTGTTTAGGACATCCGCTCTGGCGCAGAGTGACTTCGACTGAGTCGAACCAGTGAAACATGGCTGTAGGACCATCTTCGCCAGTGAACTCTTTTGGTCCGCATGCTTTGAACTGCTTAAAGCTGAAAGCAGCCTTGCTTGATTCCTTAGGGTTTTCAGCTCGGGATTCTTCAGACGATTTGCTGACATTTTCATACACCTCACTCACGGCTTTCGCCACTTGTTTGGAGATGATAGCAGTAAGACGTCGGTCTCTCTTTTCTTGGCGAGTCAGACGGTGTTGGGATCCAGACGACGACATGGTCTACATTAGACATCGTCACGAGACTCAACACAACGAAATCGAATCACACCTCACACGTCTAGACGACTAAAGCTTAAAATCACGTCGAATCATACATCACGTAACATGTAGGCACATAATCACAGATACACATAACCATAGAGCACAGAAGTACACAAAGCACAGAATCACAGAAGCAGAGAGGCACATAAGCACATAGAACACAGAAGCACAGAAGCACAGAAGCACAGAGGCACATACACACAGAACGTATTCCTATTTGATTACAGAGGCAGTCAGAATACAGAAACCTATCATTCAAAGTTCGCGTGTCGTTCATATAACGTATCGAATAACATCGTATAGTATAGCCTAACTTAGTCGTACAGCATAACATAGTATGATACCGTCTAGATTCACGACAACTGGATGTTGGATTGAGATAGAACAGCAATTGCGAGTCGTGTGTGTCGATTGAAATGGTAGCAAAATCGAATAATATCCAAAATATAAACACACAAAACAGAGAAAGCACACAAAACACATAAAATCAACGAGTCATCACAGTACGCGACTGCGGTTCTTAGTATCGAAACACATGAAAATCGAGAGGTAGATTGTCTGCGGCTACTAGACATCGACTACCCAAGGCAACTCGACTATTCACAGTAGACTTGTCATCATTTTCGACTCTAGAGGTCGTGTTTCTACCTCGCTTCTTGGGCGTTCCACACGCATTCCCTAGGTCATACTTGTGAGTTCAGGTTGTTGGAGTCCGTCGAAGCCTTGGTGAGATAAATAAAATCCAGAACAAGCTACTAAGGTTAGGGTTTCACCCCTTGGCTTAGCAATTTCTTCCTTGTTTTAGTAAAATTTTAAGGAGAATTTCTTCAAAATGGGGGTTTCACACCTGATTTGGTATAATTCTCCTCGTTTATTGGCGAAAATGTCGAGATGAAGGAGTAAAATCCCCATAAGTCAGGAAATTTGGTCGGGAGTTTGCGGTTTTCACACCTATTCCTGACTGAATCACCTGACCTTAGTTGAAAATTTGAGTGTAGTGATAGCGAAGAATTGCAGGATAGGGCACATTAGCTTGGTCTGTTGGTTCCTAACTATAGTCTAGGTCTCTAAGACAGCGACCCGGACTAGGTCGTGTCTGCCTAATTCCCTATAGTTATGGCTCTGATACCAATCTGTCACACCCCAACCGATGGCGGAATCATCGGGGCGCGGCACTGAGCGAAACAGATTGTCCAGAAGTTTCCACAACAACTATTATTTAAATTCAGTTTAAATGATACGTCCCATACCGTATCCCAAATAAATAAACAAGTTATCATAGAAAGCAACTAGCCGTTCGGCCAGCAAGTCTGACCTGGTCGGCCTTTCGTCTAACACTTGGCTGTTTGGTTACTTGTCATTATATCGAGGTAGTTTGATAACGAGTTGAACTATGATACCTTCGTTCTTACTCGTCTCTCCGGCTCGGACAGGAATCACCCAAATCCGTCCGTTGAGCGGTTCAGAACGTCGGCTTAGAGTTTAACCCATTGTAGGTGAACCTCGTAGATAGAACCCGAATCTTGAACCATCCAACCATTGGAATGATCGGTGGGTTGGCTCAGGCTCCGTTTCTACCGGTTTGAAGGCATTGAGTGTAAAAGAGTTGAAAGAAAGTTGGGATTCCTTCTTTCAATCCTTCACAACATGTGGATGTTTAGATCTTTGATAGATCTTAACTTGTTTATGTGGAAGTCGGTTAGATCTAAGCTATTCATGGTTGAATGAGGCCAAAGTGTGATGTTCTTCAAGAACACCATGATGACATCACCCAAGAACACTTAGATCTTGGTGATTTCACGGTTAGAATCCAAGTTTTGAAAGATAGAAAGGTGTAGGATCAAGTAATGATCAAAACGTACAAGAATTAGAGTGAAAACTTACCGGAGTTGAGAGAAATCTGAGAAAAGATGAAGAATAGGAGCTGGCCAGTCAGAACTTTCCAAAAGTGGAAATGAAGACAAGGACAGCCCTATTTATAGGCTTCCAAAAGGGGAAAGTGGCAGCCGATCGGCCAGGAGTTCTGATCGAGTGGGCTGCTCGATCGGCTGGCAAGATGCTAGCCGATCGGCTGGCCTGTTCGATCAGGATGCCTCCTGTTCGATCCGCGACACACTTTGAGTATTTTGCGACGAATTTCGATGTTTCGATTTCTATGGACGATGATACGAATACGATAGAGTTCCTAGTCAAATTACTTTCAGTCCCAATCACTATATCTAACATACAATCTTCTATAAGTCACGTTTCGATGTCGGTTTCGATTGAGTTCGATTGCTTTTCGAGTTTCGATTCGATTTTCGATTGATTTGCTTGAATACCACACCAAACATAAAGTAAACACGCACAAGTAACACATAAAGCACACACACACGTATAACAATACCAAAATTCGCATAGTTCGAGTCTCGAGTTCGATGATTGTTAGATCGGTTTGATTACTGATTAGTTAACTTTATCGCATTGTTACTTCCTATCATTCACAGTCGTAGATCGGTTCGCGTTAAAACATTCGATTACTTTGGTTCTTGCTGATTACAACACTTACTCCACATAATACAACTAAAACATAAAATAGACTATCTACAGTCAAAGAAAGTCAAAGTTGACTTGGACTTTGACTTTGACTTTGACATTCGAAAACACGGGGTGTTACAATTTACCCTAGAATCGCTCATTTCTCAAACCAACCATTAACGGAGATATAGAAGGATAAGCTTAACTACTAGTAGCAAGGGTTTCCTATATCCACAGAACGGTCTGTGAAAATGGCGTATTGTAGTGCTATTATTTTCAAGTCGCAGCCGAGGAGCACCGTCATTATTGAATCGTTCTTCAATTTCAAGGTTGGCCAATTCCAATATTAGTAGCAACGCATCGAATCAACTGTTCTTCACCACTACTGCCTATTCTAGTTACAGGAAACTGCGTTTTTATATAAGGTGTGAGGCAAAGCCTAAGCTCCAGGATTCAATCGTCGTAGAACAAGGTACAGATCTTCATGCTACATTTCCCCAATCATTGTATGTGGGATGAATAGTTTCACAATTGCTAGTATAACTATGACTGATGATTATGCTTCAATTTAATTGCCGAATGTTTTGGTAAGTGTTAAGTTCTTTGATTCTTGACATGTGACTTTACTTTTAGGTTCGATAAAGTAGCAGTTAAGGATTTTGGTATAAGTTAAGTTCTTTGATTGTTGATATGTGAGGACACTTCAGGTTTGTAAATGCTCCTTTTGACTGAAATTGAACTGGAATCCATCATCGAAATATCAAATTGCTTCTGCAGCACTCTAGACGAGTTATCATGAAAGATATATTAGAAGTAAGGAACATATTACCAATAATATTTTAGCTTAGGATTCAGTTGTACTACTAGTGATGGATTAGGGTCATGTTTATTTGTGCACAACAAATGCTTGACGAAATGCATAAATGGAAATTTTATTTGAGACACTATATTTGTTGCTTTTTGTTTGTTTTTTGAAAAGTTTTATTCTATTTGAATGCATAAGTAACCTCAACTCAGCAAGCTTCAATGGAATTTCAGTAAGTTACTTGTTTATTTATGTGTACACATGATGTTGCTAATTTTGAACTTGAATCAGATTGGGGCATTGTCTTAACAGGTCTTCGTCCTCGTGAATCCATCATTATGTTTAACAAACAAAACCCCATCTTTGCTGGTATGTTACCCTAGCTGATCTACTGATATGAAGTCATGTGTGAGCATAAGCACCAGATTGTTGTTCGTATTTAATACACATGCTTTATAATTTCTATCATAAGTTCGTGAAAATGCTATATTATTGAATCTGGGATCTTTGCGAGCAATTGCGATGCAAGAGAGTGTCTTTATATTTAACTAGAACTGGTAAGTAGTTTTCATATCAGAATTCAGTAGTGTAAACTTGTAAACTGCTAATTTATGGTAAAAATGTAAAAAGTTAATATGAAGTAACCACAAGAATATAGAGGTAACTGGACAGTTTACAAATCAGAGAAATGTTTACTACTGAGCTGAAGTAATACATACAAGTTTTGGGATTGTTATGTAAAGACCAAACAGGAAGTACCTGTTAACATGTTATTTCTTTCTTTATTGATTCTTAAAAAGGCCCATTAATTACATGAAAAGATAATCAACTTTTATCATATCTTTTTTTTGGATAGTATTATTTTTTTTCCTTTTGGAATTCACATAACTTCAATTTGTAGTAATCACCACGAGCTTCCGGTCACCGCTCACACTTCCGACAGCCACCGGCGCCACCACTTACCTTGGTCTACCGCCCACCCCGTTGATTTTACACTATGTATGTGTATCCATTTTCATCTACCGTTCTGGTGGCGTTGGTTGCAGGTGTGGGGTTATGAAGATCTGATGAGGGTGGTGGAATGAAATAGTCCTTTTTCACTTTTATAGCCTAAATCGACCCGTTTTGACCCGAACCTGTTTTAACCATCCACCCGGCCCGACCCGACCCGACCCCCCCTCCCATTTTGCCATGTTTAATCATAATGGACCTCATAGTGGAAGTCACCATGATCTGTGTCATCCAATGATGCAAAATATATCAGTAATTTTTATGTATGTGAATGTGGATTGTGGAATGAAATAGCCCTTTTTCACTTTTATAGCCTAAATCCTTATCCCAAATCAACATACCGATCTATTTTCACTACATATATATATTAAAGTATATTAACAACTATTTTGGACTCATGGTAGGCGAATGTAGAAAAGCTAATGAAGATGGCTGGTATTGTTTGAACCGATGGGAAGGTTAGTGTTAGAAGGTTAATTTTGTGTATATATTTCTTCTCCTAAAATTATGTTAGCATCAAATATTTTTTTTGTTGGTTTTCACTCTGTAGAATGGGTGAAACTATGTAGCAAAGGAAAGGAAAATAATTGAAATGAAAACAGAGAAACGACAAAGCATTATGAGGTTAATATTGCACCTTTTTTTCATAGTATTTGACTAGTAGCAAAAGGGTACTAGTTATAATTTTATTTTATTCTATTCTTATTAACTTATAGAAAATGAGTTTCCCTTAGTAATTCGACAATTCTGTAATATTGTGAAACATGTTTTAGCAGGTTTCAATTTGTTGGATTATTGGGATTTATGGGTTTATTTGGGTAGAGGATATGGTTGGAAGTAAGAACGTTTACCAAAATTCTTGTATTATGTAGGAAGTCACACTTGTAGAGCTTGATGGAGACGGAGATTACCACGTGCCTGTTGAACTTGGAGGTAGTGGTGGAATGGTATGCTTAAAATATATTTCTGTGTCTCTGTGTTGTGCCTTATGTTTCGCTAGGCAATTATTTTATTTATCAAGTTATTAATTTTATAAGGCTTATTTCAATTAATTTACATGTTGAAGTTCAGAAAAACTAGTTGTTGGAAATGCGCAAAAGGGTTGAAGATGATCATTAAAGAAAAAAAGTCGAGCTTGAAACTATGCGAAAAGAGTTTGTCAGCAGCGACACAACTTGGAAGCTATGATGCGGAAGGTTATGAAACAAGTAGTTGGAGATCGAGATGAATAGAATGTTTTCACTTTTTTTATTGTAATTGTCTGTAAAGTTATTTAAGTTTCGACAAACATGTTGAAGTACACACTTTGATTATCAATGATATCTTTGTTATTATTGTTTTTGTGTAATTACTCTTGGATTTATATCAATTAATAACAATTGAACTTATGTTAGTAAGGTTACATTTGTGTGAAAAAAAAATGTTGCTTTTGCTATAATAAAGGTTGCGTTTTATTCTATTAAAAAATAATAACGGTTGCATTAGGCCTAGAAAAAGGTTGTATTTTTGTAGAAAAAGTTGCATTTGAGTGTAGAAAGTGTTACATGTTTGTAATTAAAATACCAAAAAAGTTGCATTAGAATGTAAAAAAGGTTGCATTTGATAACTAAATGCAACACTTTAAAAAAAGGTTGCATTTGGTCTTAAAAAGGTTGCATTAGATCTAATGCAACTGCTTCTAATGCAGCCCCCGGTAAAAGGTTGCATTAGGCCTAATGCAACTTTTTATCGGGGTTGCGTTCGGTTCATTTTCTTGTAGTGTCGGTATCCACATTTCCTCAATTTCGGTAACGGTATTTACGGTATCGATATCATACCGATCTCATCCCTAATTCCAAATACCAGCCTCAAGAACATTAAATTCATTTATAAGCTCACTACAACTAAAGAAGGAAACATTGACATATGCAAATATCATATTTCATTTCAATTACGGTAAAAGATAGTATTAAAGAGGTGATAGGCTTAATTAATTCACACCAAAATAAATAAATTAAGTTAAACCAAAATGAGGTAATGAAATGTTTCTATACATTTCTAATATCGAATTTAGTTTTATAATAGTTATATTTCATTTTCGGCAATATGCTAATTGTTGTGTTATACTATATTAGAATACCTAAACTAAGTATTTATAAAATAAAAAAGTTAAAGAAATGTTACTCATAGAATCTGAAATGCAGTTTATTTATATATGCAGGTCGAATATAACATTTCTATGAGACTAAGGTATTTTTTATTGAGCTGAAGATCTTATTCATTCAAAGGTTATTAAAACCTCAACATATTATCTCACAATCCAAATAAAATTCATATCGTCCGAAGTTTACCTTGATTTCTAACTTTGTAGATGTTGTGGTAGGACTACCGGTTGTAGACTGTGGTGAACTAACCGCCATCGGTTCATCCTTTTGAACTATACTAAACCAGCAAACCTAATTGTGGAATAGATAAAACATCAAACTTGATTCAAAATAAAGGGCATCATCCAAAGGTTTCTATGCTTACTCATTTCCTCAATAGTATGTAGCAACTAGATACCCTTCGTTGTACTTGTTTAGGGCCAACTCAACCTTTAGGGACACAAAGGAAATTCTAAAAATAAGGCCGTTTTCACAATCCCATGCTTAACCTTAATATTTACCCATAAAAATGTTGTTGCTTTAGCCGATGAGTAACGAATTTAAAGCCATCACAATAAAAAAAAGAAACTTAAATGTTATAGTAACCTTAAACTGGACTCGCAAAAGAAAAAATGCCTTCAAAGCCAAACTGTCCAAGGAAGTGTATTCAAACTGAAAATTGCATCCAAACCGCTGAACAACTTATCTAGTGCCTTCAAAAACAAAAATAGAACACATGTGATCAAATGAAAATAAAATCAATATAAACTACACATAGGATAGTCATTAAGAACCAATTTTTTTTAAAAAAAAATTCTCTAACAGAGCAAATAATTTGAATTAGCAATTATGTAACTTTTACCTCATGAAAAGCTATATAAATTTTGTGTGTCGGGTGTGGAAATGTTCCCAATTCAACCAGTCGTGGTTTTTGCCCAGAAAGCGACTCGGAGCACCCAAAACGCAATGATTTCTATATTTTGTACAAACATAGAACAATCTTCTTATTATCTTAGCTAGCCAAAATAACCAAATGAAGAGTTTTGATTTTAAGGTTTAGTTATGAAATGATCAGTACAATAATTAATAACAGGCCAATTTCCAAATTAAGCAAGCACACTCAGGTAAGCTCAATTTTGGACAATCAACGAAGAAGTCATCTGTCACACCCCAACCGATGGCGGAATCATATGGGCATGGCACTGAGCGAAACAGATTGTCCAGAAGTTTCCATAACAATTATTATCACTATCCAGTTTAAATAACATGTCCCATACCGTGTCCCAAATAACAAACAAATTATTACAGATAACAACCAGTCAAATATTCTGTTCCGACAACTCAGATTTAAATAAATAAATATAAATATTGTTCAAATGCTCCTAAAGACCCAGCCTGACAAGATCTACAGACAACTATACTCTAGTTGCTTTTTCCTGACAGACAACTATTTGTTGGGGGGCCTCTAGAGCTTTATTCTAGCCTCGCTTTCCTAGCAAGCAAACATCTTAAACACCTGTCACATACGTTAAAATAAAGTCAATACATATAATGTAAATGTGAGCATACAAGTTTGATAATAGCATATAGAGTTCGAATAGTTTACGCATAACCAGCACGTACACAGAGGAAAACGAAGCATGTTAATTATCGACATGGGCCTGTCGATACCAGTGACTGCGGGTTGACTGTCCGAGACAGTTCGCAATACATGATTACCACCATAATCCATGCAAGTAATTGTCCTTAACAACCCCCGTGTGAACGGGTGCTGAGTCCAAACTATAGTACTACGTCGTTAAGGCAGGTAGAAAGCATTCCACGTGTAAACACAATCAACAAGCATTCATTTAGTCACGTAATACATGCATATTGGTTAGCGTTCAAATAGTTGAGTAGTGTGTTCGATTTGTGATTTTGATAAGTAACGTATGTAACACCCAAAAGTGCTAAAGCAAAAAAGGATCGAGTATACTCACAGCGATTGATTGATGGATTGAAGGGAGCGCTTGAGAGTAGGGTTAGCCTGAACAGTTCGATAGCATAGCGATGAGCAACACGTAGAATGGAAACAAGTGTAAGTGGATCGAACAGCCTAGTCGATCGAACTGCAGGTTCGATCGAACGGGTTGTTCGTTCGGCTGGAAGATCCGTTCGGACAATCTGTTCGATCGGCCGGTAGGTTCGATCGGCTGGACTGTTCGAGTGGATTGTTTCTTCCTTTGAGTAGGATGTGTTTGTGTATGATGGTTTGGCCTTTTGAAGTTTTCGTTGTAGTATTTGAGAACACTGAAGTGTTCTTACCTTTCAGGTCGATCGATCAAACGGTCCGTTCGATCGGCCGGCTTAACCGATCGGTTAGGAACTTCAGTAGTAGTCCTCAGCACAGGTTGTCACTCGACCGAACAGCATACTCGATCGAACAGCATGCTCGATCGGGTGGCATTCCAATACGTCCAACGAATAGAAAATCGATTAAGGGTTGAAGCATAGTATCTCATGATTCGATGAGTAATTTTATCAAACAGCTCGTTCGATCGAACATCACCTCGCTCAATACTATACTTCATGAAATTGTCAAAATGTGGGGCCATATGCCAGCCGATCGGCTGGCCCGGTCGATCGGCTGGCATGTCCGATCGGTTGGGCTGTTCGTTCGAACAGCCTAACCGGTCGGCCAGCATCCTGACCTGGTCGGCCTGTTCGTCTAACACTTAGCTGTTCTGATTACTTGACGTTATATCGAGGTAGTTTGACAACGAGTTGAACAATGGAACCTTCGTTCTTACTTGTTTCTCCTGCTCGGACAGGAATCACCCAAGTCCGGCCGGTAAACTGTTCAGAACGGTAGTTTGATATTAAACCTGAAATCGGTGAACCTCGTAGATAGAATCCGAATCTTGAACTACACAACCATTAGTATGACTAGTGAGTTGACTCAAGCTCCGTTTCTACCGGTTTTGAAGGCATTGAGTGTAAAAGAGTTGAAAGAAAGTTGGAAATCTTCCTTTCAATCCTTTACATCATGTAAATGTTTAGATCTTTGATAGATCTTAGCTTGTTTATGTGGAAATCGGTTAGATCCGAGCTATTCATGGTGGATTAAGGCCAAAACTTGATGTTCTTGAAGAACACCATGATGACATCATCCTAGAATGCTTAGATCTTGATTATTTCACGGTTAGAAATCAAGATTTGAAAGATAGAAAGGTGTAGGAGCATGTTTTGATCAAGAAAGTACAAGATTTAGGATGAAAACTTACCGGAATTGGAAGAAATCTGAGAAAAGGTGAGGAGCACGAGCTGGTCGGTCAGAGAGTTTCCAAAAGTGGAAAGAATGACAATGACAGCTCTATTTATAGGCTCCAAAAGAGGAAAGGGCTGGCCGATCGGCCAGGCATCCCGATCGGACAGCCTGCTCGATCGGACAGTCCGTCCGATCAGCTGGGTTGTTCGATCGGCTGACCGCCTGATCGATCCACAGCCTGGTTCGAGTGTTCGGTGCGACGATTTTCAATATTTCGATTTCGATTGAAGGTGATACGAGTACGATAGAGTTTCCTATTCAAATTACTTTCAGTCCCAACTACTATATCTGACATACAATCATCTATATTTCACCCTATCTTTACGTTACCATTTGTCGTAATTCGATTTCGATTGCATTCGGTTTGAGTTTTGAGTTTCGATTCGAGTTTCGATTGGTTCGATTGATCACCACACAAAACGTAAAGTAATCATGCACAGGTAACACATAAGGCACACACACGTATAATAACAACCAAAGTTCGCGTAATTCGAGATTCGAGTTCGATGATAGTTAGATCGGTTTGATTACTGATTAGTTAACTTTATCGCATTGATACTTCCTACTATTCACAGCCGTAAATCGGTTCGCGTCGATTAAACATTCGATACTTCGATATATATATTGATTAACAACACTTACTCCACATAATACAATTAAAACATAAAATAGACTAATTATAGTCAAAGTTGACTTGGACTTTGACTTTGACTTTAACATTCGAAAACACGGGGTGTTACATCATCACTAAAGTCCCCTCGAAGAAACAAATCATATTCATAATGTTTCTCGCAAAGAACCCTAACCCTAACTCACCTAACAAACAATAACCATAAATTCTAGTATCCACACCAGATTAATAAATCAATATCCATTGAATTAGGAAAAAAAACTATTAGGGGACACTTACCTTAATTGAAAACAGATGACCAGTTGGGATATCGTTCGCCAATATTGTGAAGGATTACATCACCAGAGCAAGTCGTGATGCTGTTTCCAACGTCGTGAATGATTACATCGCCTTAGAAATAAACCTAGTGTCGTACGTGATACACGAGGCAAGATTAAAACCTTAACATCAAGACCAGTTCGTGGAAACTTGGAGAATTTATGATCATATCGTATGTAAAAACCTATGTTAAAACAACATAATCATGTTGAAACTGTGACAACCCGCAACTTCAGGTTACTACTTTAACCGAATCACAGTTAATTTAATCATACATTCATAACACTGCATTTAACTAGGGTTAGTTAAATGAGTCTACGTTGGTAATTCGGGGAATTACTGGAACACACATATGATAACTCTCGAACATTGGCGACTAACGTGAATAATAGTTATAAGCGGATGGTTTATACGAAAACTTATGTGTTGCATGACAAATACATGAATTATGTGTTTTAAGTGTGAATTACAAGATGTTATGTGCTTTTTATGTGAAAAGTAATAATTAAGGGTGTATCATGACTCTTAGGGAAAGTTATAAGATAATATAACACAAACCCTAAACACTCACCATCATTTCACTTGTTGAAACCTCCTCTCCAATCATTTGGGCATCACACAAATCCCACATAATCATTTGTGTTTCTGATCCTTCTATCCATCAATCTTTCAAGAACCAACTTTAAATCAATCTAAGGTAAGGTTTATATTACACTTGTTATGTTGTCTGTTTGATTCATATAAACCCTAGACATCTAAACAACCTGTGTTTTGTTTCATGACTGATGAATGTGTGATAATTGCTAGATTGATTGAATTGTATGGTTGCTATTAGTCATTTTGGATACTATTTGATGTGGTATGAATGATAAACTATCATCTTGATTCATGATGTGATTGATTACTGCGATTGGGAGGTTTTGCCGTAGGTTCTTTATTGAAAACTGCGATATTCTCTGTGTTACTGATTTGGGAAGAAAACTGTCAGACCTTGTGAAGTTACAAGGTCCGCATTTGTTAAAAATCAAGTATCCGCATTTGTTAAGATTGTTCAATGTCCGCACTTATTGACATTTCAATGATCCGCACTTATTAACGTTTCAATGATCCGCACTTGTTAACATTTCAATGATCCGCACCGGCTGACACTTCAATGGTCCGCACATATAACTCTTTATAAATAGTCTGCACTTAAGGAATGATGTAAGGGATCCGCACCTAATTTGATTTTAAGGTCCCCACATATTAAATCACAAATGGTCCGCACTTAAGATGTTGTTTTTGTCCGCATTTAATGAATTATATATGTCCGAACTTGATTGATGTTTATATAGGTCCGAACTTAATGAATTATATAGGTCCGAACTTGATGAAGTTATATAGGTCCGAACATGTTGAGTAAATAAGTCCAAACTTATATGAAAACTTAAGTGATCCGAACTTATTAATCCTTAAAGGGGTCCGAACTTATTAATTCTTTAAGGGGGTCCGAACTTATTATTGATTTAAAGGAGGTCTGCACTTACTGATTCTGATAAGGCAGCGCATATGTTAAAATGTATCAAGGTACGTACTTATTGTTTAACTTAATGTCCGCACATAGGGTATAAGGTGTTCGCACATAAGGTTTCAAGTCCGCACTTGTTGATCCGCACATATGATCCGCACTTATGGAACTTTATATGATCTGCACTTTTTGAAGGTTTACATGGTTCGCACTTGTGTTTATTCTAATGTCCAGAATTTGTAAACTTACATCCATGATTCCTGAATGTTACTGTATGATAAACCTGATAACCTGATCACACAGGCACTAAGTTTTTTGGACACATAGGGTATTGCAAACCTTACTCGTATACTTATCAACACTGAATGTGTATATTAGGTCGTGTGTGACGGACCTAACTTGTATTTAACGCGTAAAAGCACGTTATCATTTACCAAGCAAACTAAGGTGAGTTCACTACTCTTTCACAAGCATGTGTCCTGGGGGGGGGGGACAAAAAAACTAATATTCCTACGAGGAATACTTTTAAATACTTTGGTTTAATTTTGATGTTAGTTAATAAACTCAACTCTATCATGAAAGTCCCTACTTACACACCGAGTTAGTTGCCTGGGAGGCAACGAGGTATTAGTTGATAGCGCTATTAGGCTTGAGAAACCTCACACTGTACCTGGGAGGACGTGCATGAACTAATGACCTTAAACACTTTGATCAATGATGATAGACATTGATGAGGGCACAAAAAACGAACAGTCAATCGGTACAGAGTTTATTATTCGTAACATTTCTTTAAACTAAACACTTACATGATTTTCGTTAAACAAAACTGTGAACTCGCCAACTTTATGTTGACACACTTTTCTGCATGCTTGCAGGTCTTTAGGTGTCTTCATGGAACGGAGCTTGCAATCGGAGGAGCTGAGGATGTCATGGGTCGTGCCATTTATTAACACGTCTAATGTTTTGCTATGCTTTGTGAAGAGTTGTTTTCAAATACTTAGAATAATTTCAAATGCTTCCGTTGAACGTACACTTGTTTAAATCAGACGTTTTGAAATGCACTTTTCATATTGAATCAGATTTCGCATTATTATTTACTGTTAGTTCAATGTGATTAGTGGCTAGATCCTGGTACGTCACATGCCTCACGGTGAAATCCGTGTGGGGTATTTTGGGGGTGTGAAAGAAATATCCATGAAAACTCATAAAATCCATTGATTAAACATAGACTTTTTAAAGCAAATATTGAAGTTATGCGAAAGCAAACGATAAGCAGTTCTTATTCAAAATTTTGACTCACCATACATAAAAAGAAATTGACATATAGTAACAGATTTCTAAAAAAAAGTAACAACCAACGTTCTCTCAAAATACAAATACAAAACAAAAAAAAATCAAATCACTAACCAAAAATGAGCTAAATTGCGGCTAACTTCTTCCAAAGGTTTCAACTTATCCTCTACAAATCAATAAAGAAGTAAAGCACAAAACGAGAACAACAATTCCGGCTGCAAATAAAAAAACTAATGGAAAAATTAGAAATTACAAAACCCTAAACGTGTTGGAACTAATTTTATCAATACTCAAAAGTTGGAGGATTTAAATGTGTTAATTTTATTTGTATTTTATTTTGGTAGGAAGATTTATGATTTATACTAGTTTTATTTTATTTGGTTTTCTTATAGGAGTATGTTACTTGTTCTCCAAGGAGATTGTTTAGTACAAATATGGATTATATGTTTAGAGTTTATGTACCTTCAATTTTAATCAAAGAGTTTTTTCTTGTTCAATTCATTGTCTGATTATATTGAAGAAGGCCTAATTTCCAACAATTGGTATCAGAGTGGTTTATTAATTTGGGAGGTTTGCAGGTGCAAGAGGGTTTGTTGATCAAACGGCAACAACAAGTTGTAGTGATCGAGGTTGTGATCAACAAAAGCAAAACCGTAGCAAGAAAAGAGCAATGATGCAGGCTTGATCAAAGGAGAAAACCCAAGTGTTGTGCATTGTTAAATCGGATTAACAACAGACTTCAAAGGTGGTGAAGTAGCAGGTTTGATTAAGGTGGAAGAGAAAGGATGTTGCTATTTGTGGTTGATGGCTCAAATGTTTGGACATAGTATGGGTGTGATCCCGAAGGAGTCAGAAAATAGGGAGTCCGTTGTTGTGTTAGCTGCAGCAAAGGTGTTGATGCAAAGCGAACACAGGAGACTGAGTATTAAGGCGGAAGAACTTCGAGTCTTACTTTGTATTCAAGACTTAGGAGGAACTTGACAAGATTAGGGGTGATTGTTGGAACTAATTATGTCAATACTTAAAAGTTGAAGTATTTAAATGGGTTAATTTTATTTTAGTAGGAAGATTTAGGATTTATACTAGTTTTATTTCATTTGGTCTCCTTATAGGAGTAGGTTACTTGTTCTGCAAGGTGATTGTTTAGTATAAGTATGTATTATATGTTTAGGGTTTATGTACATTTGATTTTAATCAAAGAGTTTTTTCTTGTTGAATTCATTATTTGATTATATTGAAGAAGACCTGATTTCCAACAAAACGCGCTTGCAAAATAAGAGGTAAGAGTACCAAACCCATACGAATGAAGGTCAATCCCCAATTCCCCACCCATTTTGTTTTTGTTATACATTTTTTTCAATAGAAGCTCAAATCACTATGTCAGTTAGGTTTGAAAGTTGTATTATGTTTTGCTTCTTCACACAACATGTGATAGTCGACTATAGCTTCTGATCGTCCTAACCTTGAATTGTGTTCTCTAACTATAAATTATTCTTAATAACGATACCAATTGATTGCCCATGCATTCTACTATGAAATTCAAAGGCTTACCACTACTCGATGGTCTTCAAATTTGATGACGAACTGATCGTGATGAACTGTTCTGCCATTGATTATCACCGACCAACACCAAAGTTGACTACCGTATCATATTATCGCACACTACCGCGTGTCGCCTACAGTCGAAGATCATCATTTCCGATTGTAGGTTAGCAGAAGATAACCATCACTTACCACAACCTCTAAACACCAAAAACATAATTAATCAAGTTATTGATAAACTTAATAGCTAAGACTTATACAAATGTAAGCATCAAGCTTCAACCAATAGACACGTCAAATTAGGTTATGTAAAAAACATATATATACCTCGAGATGAACAGGCTCTACGATTCCGAAACCTTGATTGTCTATATAGAGACGAACAGGCTCGGCGAATTACGTAGATGAACGATTGAACACAAAAGAGATAGAGCGATAGAAGAGACAGAGATATAAAACTGAAATTAGGGTTTAAAGGAAACGAGTTAAAAAGCTTTTTCGTTTTAGTGCCTAAAGAAAAAAAAAGTTAGCGTAAGAAGAGAACACGTGGCATAAGATTGTTCTGTTTTATTTATAGTTTATAGATACCTTAATTCCTTATTGTTTTTTTTAGATGGCTAGTTTTGACAATTGAGTGTTTTGATAAAGTAAACATAATGATGGATTTTGTTACATTAAAAATTGTATTTGAATTTTGCCCTAATACAAACCATTAATCTTGTGAAAACGGAAATTTGCACTATATTTTGGAACAATTATCTATGCAAGATTAACATTATGGACTCCTATGATCAAACATTTGTTTAAATTTTTATTTCATCAGTCTTAACTTTCAATTAGTTTCACCTTTCAACATGCAACAACAATGGGTTTCAACTTTTAATCGGACTATTGGATTTATACAACTATATTTTGTAGGACATTGAATGAGTGGATATGTGAAAATAACACTAGTCTGGTATCATTTATTGCTTTCTTTACTGACAAAATTGACTATTTTTTGTGTTAATATTTGAAAATGACTAGTGTTTTTACTTTGCCTTGTTCCCTCGAAATGGTTGTGCCGCGATGATACAACTAATTATATTATAGTCCAATGTCATCGGTTTTTAAATATCACTACAAGATACTACAGTGTATTTGTCCATATAAATATTGTTACATTTTTTTGGGTTTCAACTTTGAAATATATCCATAGACTATAACTGATTTTGTTGTATGGTATGTGTCCATCCTAAACAAAAAATAACACAATCCCCACCCCACCTTTCAAAAAAAAAATTAAAAAAAGAAAAAAATCGTAGGATAAATGAAGATCAATGGCGAACCCGACAATATTCTAAGCCGAGCTAAAATCGAGTCAGGCTATAATACGTTGGTTAAAAACATAATATAGCACGAATTAGTTAATATACAAGTTTAAAAAGTTAATGTTTCCTATTATAACTCAAGTATTATTGATTTCTAAATACTCTTCCAACCCATACACATCAATAGTTAGTTGTTATAAATTTATGACAAATTTACATACTTTTAATTTAATTAGTAACTTTTGTATGTATTATACTAAATGTTTTGGGTGGTTTAAAAAAACTAATTTTTTTACTTTTAACTCAAAGTTTTTTTTTTTTTTTTTTTTTTGAAAATTTAACCTTATAAAATTGTTTTTTTTTTTACTTTTAATCTAAAACTTTTCATCTTTTATAATTTAACCTCACAACTTTTTTACTTTCAACTTTGGTCCTCTATACTTTTCATCTTTTGCAAATTTTGGTTTTACGTTTCGTGCTAAATTTTGTGAGTTAATATGGCGCAACATGCGTGTGTGTGGTTAAACGGTTTTACTTCTCGTTCAAAATTTTGCGGGTTAACACGATGCAACGTGTATGTGTGGTTCAACACATTTACGTCTTTTTTTTTTCATTTGACAGGTTCATCGCAACACGCGGGTCCTATATCAACTTAGTTATTTTTTACATGTTTTACATTTCGATCTAATTTCTCGCATGGTCGTTAGTAGCTCACTGATTCATTTCAATCTATTATCCTTGCATGCAGTTGTGGACCCAGGATTTTGAGGTCCATTTTTTGTATAAATTTTTTTTCACAAACAACCATTAAAATTTCCAGGTCGGTCATCGTAGTCAGGTCGGGTCGGGGTTAGGAAATAATGTAAAAGCCTTTAGTGGACATGAAATCACTACATTATTAAGAACCATTTTTAAGCATCAAGTTATCAAACAGTGGTGATTAATAAGTTGATTGGAACCAATAGCCACCTAAACAACACAATTACTTCACGAAACTTCAAAATTTTGTTTAAATTTTTTTGTTTAAGCTTTATTTATGAACGTCATTATATGTTGGAAGTTTTATTTGGTAATCAAATGTAAAGTAAAATTATTCGGAGATATTAAATTTATCATTTTAAAGAAGCAAATTAGAGGGTCAATGGATGGTTGTGTTGTTTTAAAGCACTAATTTAATTTTGATGAAAAAAATAAACTAAAAAGAGGAGATGGAATGCTTGACCTTGAGATCTATTTGTTGAAATACAAGAGGATTTACCACCACACCATCTTTGTTTCTTATAATATGGGGTCCAACTAATTTATTTTATGGGGTTCTTAAAAAATATAGCATACCGGTTCCACTATTTTTTTTTAAATTATTAGGGTCCATGAACCCTGACCTGTACCATGTGAGTCCGCCCCTGCCTGTATGTAATTTTATTTTCTGTTATGCGTAAAAATTGCCTTTAAAAAATGCACGTAAATGATTGGAGCAATCAATACTCGAGATTTTTTTTTTGAACGGCTAACAAATCTTTTAAATGGGCTATTGGTGAAATTCACCACATCGGGATACACTCGCCTCCGAACCGGGGAAAACCCTCACCTAGGGCTGAAGCCCGTGAACACTCGCCCGAAAGCACAACAGTGCGGTGAGATAAAACTCGCTCAGTTCAAGGATCGGACTAGCGATTTCCACTTATTCGCCTAGTCTCCCATGATCACCAGGTGTTGCAGAAAATAATGGGGATGACAAGAATCGAACTTGAGTCCATTAGAACACCAAGTGTTTCCCTTATCACTCCACCACCGTCTCATTGGCACTCGAGATTACTAATCAACTAAAAAGAAATAAAAATATTGGATTATGTTGTCAAACGTTGGCTTCTTCAATTTGGGTCTATAACTGCCCTCTTTACCCGGTCAATCCACAAGTGATTAGTGATTATGACTTTATGGATTAAATTTTTTGTCACGTTGAGGACTTTGAATTATTTTTCTTTAAAACCTTAGATATTTTTGTTGTACAATGTCAAGGTGAGTGGGGGCATGTCGGCAAAGCTAGGAATAATCTGCATCTTAGTATGTATTCCAAAGTCCCGTCACATAAGCCCAAAGCTTGAAGCAAATTATGTGAAGACGTAATCATTATCCGAACACCAATGTGTTGATTATGGTAGATATGAGTCGGTTTTGGGTATTCGGCATTCAGTTTGAGCTTGATTCGGTGTCGGTACCTACCGATATTTAGTTTACGATATCGACTGGAATTACACATACACAGCTGGTACGGTATTCGGTTTAGGGTTGAGCTAAATTCGGTTTTGGTATTTTTCTATATTGTAATAATACGGTACAAATCTCATCCCTAGATAATTATACACCCCTTTGTTTCACCGGTTATTCTAGTGGCACTTTAGTCAGTGGCGGATCTTGCCCGTTGAACGTGCCAGGGCCGAAAGACACGGGCACTAAAAAAAGCCCGGGCAAGCCCGGGCCAAACATAGTATGTATAAAAAATTTCGATCGAAATGCGGAAAATTAGCACTACGGCCGAAAAACTTGCCCGGGCCGTGGCCCTGCCACACCCCTACTAAGAACCGCCCATGACTTTAGTAGAACTAGGATTAAGCACCCCCGCATTGCGGCGGGGGCGAACACCAATGTCACACTACTGCCGACGACCACCAACACTGAAGTTGCGACGTGTTAATGCGAAGAAAATAAACCGAAACGTAATATATATATATATATATATATATATATATAAGAGAATAATTAAGTCGATCTAGGACCCGCGCGTTACGATGAACCTGTCAAACGGAAAAAAATAGACAACGTAAAAACGTTTAACCACACACGCATGTTGCGCTATATTAACTCACAAAATTTAGAACGGAACGTAAAACGAAAATTTTGCGAAAAATAAAAAGTATAGAAAACCAAAGTTGAAAGTAAAAAAGTTGTGAGGTTAAATTGTAAAAGATGAAAAGTTTTGGGGTTAAAAGTAAAAAAAAATCAAATAGTTTTGGGTTAAAATTAAGATGAAAAGTTTTGGGGTTAAAAGTAAAAAAAAATCAAATAGTTTTGGGTTAAAAGTAAAGAATCAAATAGTTTCGGTTAAAAGTAAAAAAAAATCATTTTTTTTAACTCCCAAAACATAAGGTACCACACCTTTATGCATAAAGATATTACAAATTACTAGTAGGGTGCCCGCGCGATGCGGCGGGAGCGACACTTTACATTAGGGATAAGCTCGGTAATGGTACCGAAAATACCGGTATAAAAAATCGTCACACATGGGTACGTGTATCTAAAATCACCTGTATTTTAAGGTAAATTTCAGTAAAATATAGGTACCGAACCAAAAATGCCAGTACCGAAAAAGTAAAAAAGTGGGTACCGAAAAAGCCAAAAAGTCGGTTCCGAAAATAAATCATTAAGACAAATTGGTACCGGTATCCAGTACCAAATGTCCATCCCTCCTTTACATTGCGGTTATCCGTTTTATTCCCATTAACCCTTTTCCAGTAATGCTTTGTTCTAGTGTTAAAAATATTCATTTGAAGATGAAATGTGCCAGGAAGTCCCAACATGTATTTGTTAACAAACTAATGATTACCATTATCTGTCTATTACCATGTCTATTTATAATAGATATAAAGATAATAACCCACACATATCGTATCTGTCACCCAATTCATTTCGTCACCAACTGTATCAGCTAAAGTAGCAACGTGAACGATTATGAGATTCGTCCTCTATATACCATAATACACTATTTTATTGATTAATAAGATAATTTTTTTTACAAATATATACAATACAAAATAAAAGCCATATTCCAACCCAACAATTTATTGATTAAGAAACTAATTTTTTTGACAAATATATACACCATTACATGTCAAATAGATTTACTCGTTAAAATTTTAAACAGTTCTAAAGATCATAAAGATATATAGTGGGAATGCCCACGCGTTGCTGCGGATACTTATGTTTTTTTGCCGCAAGTAAAGATATATCTAAGAGTAATCGAGTATAAGGTCATGATAAGAAATTAAAATTGTTTTTTACATGGATCAACTAAATATAATCTTTTATTAACCTAATATATAAATGATTGAGCAATTAATCGGTTTAAGTTTAAAAATTTTAGAACAGAGATATGTTGCAACCTGAAGTTGCAACCTACCTGAGCAAGAATGTTTAAATTTAAAAGTTACAAAAGTCTGTAGAAGAAACTGAAGTTGCAACCTACCTGAGCAAGAATGTTATGGTGTGGGTCCTAGTGTAGTGGTGCCACTGGGCAAGCTGGACAGAACCAAGCATTGACCGACTCCATTTCAGTTCCACCAGCAAAAAAGTAGTCAAGGATAACATCGTTCCTAAATAACAAAACTCCCATCGAATATGTTTAGATATGAATGAGTAGATTTGAGTTATTTTTATCTAACTTACATCAAACGTGTAGATTAAAAATAATAGGTTTGAAGTAAACGTATCAAATAGGCAGAAATTTTACCGGCATATTTGGGGCAGAGCCACATTAAACCCACTAACATTTTGTAACTTTAGTTAAGATATATGAACCCAATACACAACTTTCTATCTTTGCTCTAGTTTTTAGCGAAAAGAAGTTAAAATCTTCTAAATTAATTTCTTAAAAAAATATATTATAATTGAGACGTATAACTTATGCAATCATATTTAAATCACACAGAACAAAAAGTGTTCTCGCCAAGTCCAGCCTGATTCAAACTTTCTTATTTTGACCCGTTACCCAACTCACCCTACCATTTAGCCACATCTAGCTATAATGCACGACAATATACACATGCCTAATCCAATAAAGGATGTCAGGTTAAATAAGTAGGTAGGAACATCAGGAGGAGGAGGAGGACGAGGACTGATGGACTTAATTCTCTGAAGAAACTCAGAGAATGCTAGCGTATCTTGCTTCCAATTGTTGCAAAAATAGTTTTTCTCCCAACCTGCAAGATGTTTATAAAATATTTTTTTTCAGAATCTACACAAGGATCTGATCTGCAACAAAAATAGTTCATCAGATGAACTAAAGATTGACTTGGTATCAGTTCATATTTTCAGCAAAGAAATTTTCTTTAACACTTTATGTATGTTTTCAGAATTGAATTTCAATGGAAAAACTAATCTGAGCCTGTGGTAGTTTATAGACATTGACAAACCTTTCTATCTCTTTGCCACTAAGAGTGGTCCGTAAACCTAGACGCCACCAAGGGCACGGACCATGGTTGTCTCCTTCTCACACTCTCTCCAATTCCTCTCTAACTCTTCCTCATTCTGTTTGTGGTCGTTCATAGACACAATTGCCGCTAGTCTAACCAAATTATAAAACATATGTATTTCCCCAAAAGAATAGTAAAAAAATCATGATTTTGCTGGTTTATTGTGCCTCTAATTCCAATACTGTAACACCACGTAAAAACAAGCCCATTGATATGAAGACACGTGTCCTGTACTTAAAACACGTGGGAATTTCATAAGGGACTTAAAGTGTCAATATGCTAAACTCGAGCCTCTGAGTGACACTATGTAGATAATATATTCTTAATCGAAAGGTTAACTGAATATAAAAAGCCATTTGTGTATATTTATAAAAGTAAGGCTACGGAATTTAATGTGTCAACATGTCAAGTTTACCTCTGAATGACCTTTTAAAAACATTTCCGAAAGCTTTATAAAATATACTATATACACATCCATAAATGGCTATTTGAGAAGTTGTAAATCTCAGATATTAGAAATGGTTCACACTTCAATTCTAAAATGTGATATTCTTGGGCAATACCGACAATTTCTTCATGTGTTGGCAATCTTTGAAAACTCCAAGGGGACACATTGCATGAACACTCAGAACTAATCACTTGGACTATTACACTGAACATGGGTCAAGAAATCAGACATGGAAATGCATGGTGAAGTGTATAAAAATTATAAAATTTTTGTCCTCTGGTCAACGGTTACGGACCGTATAGCCTTAGGCTTACGGTCCGCAAGGAGGTAACTGGCGATGAAAATCAGGTTCGGTTACGGACCGCATGAATGACATCTTACGGTGCGCAAAACACGGATACGGACCGCAAGACCTTCCTCTTACGGTCCGTAAGAGCGTCGCTGGGCAGAATTTTTGGACAGATGTATGTTCTTGCCTTTAAACCGACTTATAGTGACTTGTTATGAAACCATGGACTCTTAGACGGTAATTATAAACCACTAGGACACCTGGGGTGATCCTAGGGCCCTCATAAACACCTGGAAGTGATCCAAGATCATGGGATTCACTATATAAGGAGTACTAGTTCATGAGTTCATAACTCACAATTGCAAACAACTTAAGTTTGGGACTTGCTCTGGAGCTTTCAGCAGTAACAAGTGGACTTGAAGTGTAGAAAAGATTGCTAGGACCATTAGTAAGCTTCTAATTACTCCTTTAAGTTGTTTAATTAGTTTAATTACTTAAAAGTCAAACTTAATGTTTAATTAGTTTGACTTTCGTTTTAATTACATGTGGCTTAACCACTGATCAAATTGAAAGTGGTTATGAAACCACATTAGTATAGGTGATTAACCCCTAAAAGGGTGTCCCCTAATTATCTTGTTTAACTGGTTAAATGTCGGGTCAAAGTAGTTTGACAAAAAGTCAAACTGGACAGAATTGACTAAAATGATTAAAATTAATAAACCAGAGGTTCTAAATTATGATATAACAATCTAATGACTCGGTAATGACTATATAAACATATTTTATCAGTCCTAATCCGACAATTAATCATCTAAGGGCAGATTATAACCGAAAGTCGCAAAAGCTTGACTTTTGCTATGACTTTCAGTTCTGACCCATTCAAGCTTATTTCTTCCATGTTTTAGGCTTACATTAGGACCATATTACATTGTAGTATAACTCTCTGAAGTTATATTGCATGGTGCCTAATCGTTTGTAATTTATGCTCTTGATCGTAATTATGCTCATTAATGCCTAAAACGCCCTTTTACATAAAACCGAGACTTTTAGCAATATGAATGAACTAAAACCTTTGCTACTGACATTTAGACATATCCCGAAAATTTGACATCAGTTTGAGGTCTAGAATGGGAGTTATGCTCAATAGCGTAATTAAGGGACTTCTTAGTAATTAGAAAGCGTAATTAGCATAAGGCCCATCTAAACCCGATTTTTATCACCAAACTTTTTACCTACTGATGTTAAATAATATTTTGGGATTTTTAAAGATTTTTATTTATTTTTAAACTGAACTTAACATAGGATTATAGCCTAGTTCCGGCAATTACCGATTTTACCCTTTTCATGCATAAAAGGAGTTTTACATAACTTTTTAAAGCCAAACTTTTTAAAGCCAAACTTTTTGCTACTGATCATAAATGATAAATGTATTATTTTGAGCCTTATAAACTGACCAAAATATCAGATTTCCTATTTTTATCATATTAGCCCTTTAAATCGCATATTTAGCGTTTTTAGCACCTAGTTTGGGCCAAAACTATATTTATCATTTAAAACTCATAACCTACTGATGTTTTTAAAATAAATTACATAATATTACAGTAAGCTAATGTTTTAAACTCAGAAATCTATTCTTAACCCTTAAAAGCCTACGCAAAATTACCAAAATACCCTTATGGGACCTATTTTGGTTTAAATTGTTTTTGGGCATAAATGTTGATATACTACTGATATATTAACACATTATAAGCATAATAATGATTAAGACCTGTTTATAGCTTGTCCGGTTACCCGTTACGCATATACGCGTTCGGATCGGGTTACGTGACTAGTTTACGTAAAATAGCCGAAACGGGCTTAACCTTGTCATTAAAACCTCATTTTCGAGAATGTGTTTAGTTTACCCATAATATACAAGTATTCAAGCTTATCGGGTCTAAATCACATTCTATTCCGGTTTCCGTTTAATCTACCGGTTAGGTCCGTAAGGTTTCTTTCTAGCTAGTCGGTCTAAGTCTTTGACTTAAGTAAAGACCCGTTAGCATCCTAATAGATAATTAAACCTTCTATACAGATTTATAGCTTCCGGTAAAAAGTATCTTTCAAGAACTTTAGGAATTTACTGCTACAACAGGTAAATACTTTTAACTTATTTTCCCTATACGGGCTTGGGATACGGTATATTAATACCGCTTGGTCGGGTGTGGGATTATTATGTCGGATTGTGATTTAATAAATCCGCATAACCCGTTTTCATCTGTATTGTTTGATAACATAAACATTTGAGGGTTAACGATCGTGTCCTCGATATCCTTGGCTCATTTAAGTTATTAATGGCCACGACCTATGCACGGGGTGCAGGCATGCACCTGACAGATGCAAATGCTACATATTAATTTACCCACAAGTTGGGGATAACTCCTCTGTGGGTTCTATAAGTGGTGAGTCAGTTAATCATGTCCGGTTTGTAAACCGGCCCCACATGTATGACAAGCATGTAAAACTGTATACAAGATTTTAATAAGATTGTCCCAAGTTATAAAGGATTTGTGCCTTGTGCATTTAAACCAATTTTCTTAAATGTTTTCAATACGAGTCAGTTAAATTGTATTTACCAGTGTATACTGACGTATTTTCCTTAAGATTGAATTGACAGGTACTTATCGAAATAGGCTGGAGCTATAGGGTGTTGTAGAGGATCTTGCAAATCCCATAGATACCCGGAGTCTGTAGTTTTTGTTTCTTTGTACTTTATGATCCGCATGTGGATCTTATTACATTCCAGTCTGTATTATTCTTGTACTCGAACATCGACAGACAGTATGGTTTGTAATAGTTTATTTACCAGCCTTCCGCTGTGCTATATATTTGTGTATGTTGACAATGATGATATCAACTACGTCACGATACTCCCCACCGGGCCCACCGGTAATACGTGGAATTATTGGGGTGTGACAGGTTGGTATCAGAGCCAGGTTGAGTGAATTAAACACTAACCTTTTGTGTTTAATCTCAATGACACAATAAGCACATTCCTTAGACTCTCGAGTCTAGGCAAATGACCTAGGGTGCATCTTTATTTTTCCTTCGCTATTATTCTGTTTTATTTTATTTTGTTTAATTGTTTCAACAGGAAATTTACCATCATGCCTCCGAGACTAAGAGGACGTGGCAAGGGTCCCATGCGTGGAGGACCGTCATCTGCAGGACCATCTCATAGACGCACTCCATCGGCGTCTTTTTCCACCTCCGACTCCCGCGATATGTGGGGTCAACCCTTCGAGCCGGCAAGACACTCAGTCTCGCTCAGCTCTTCACCATCTTTTCATCCGTCTTTCGGACCATTTGCTCCAAATGAGCCCGAACAATCTCACCATTCGCGTGAATCATACCCACCGCATAACTCTTTGCAATCTCATTCATTTCATCATTCTGAATCCCCCTACTCTCCAAGACAATTCAACCCAGCCGACTATGTGAACGACTTCCTTGGCTATAACCCATTGGGCCCTGAGGACCATTTCTCTCAGGAAATGGAAATGGATGATGACCCTGACCCGGAAATGCAAACAGGAACCCCGGGCCACCCTATCAGCATATCTAGTGGGTCTCCGTTCCAGGGATCTCCTTATCATGGACCCGACTCCTTCCAAGAGAGGATGGCTACCTATGACTGGTTCTTTACTCCATCTTATCATAACTCTCCGGCTCAACCACCTTTAGATGATCCTCAACTTCAAGTTGTCTCACCACCACCACTCCCGGTAGAGGAGCCACCGCAGCAGCCACCACAACCACCTCCCGAGCCTCCAAGGCGAAGGAGGAACGCTCGCATTTCCGTTAGAGGAGGACCCCGTTTTAGTTCTCCTCGAGGGTCGAGTTCCTATCCCCCTATTCCAGAGGACCCTCAGATGGGTGGGCCCTTAAATGCGGCACCGGAGGCTGATCCTCCGCAAGCTTCTTATGCACCACCTATGCCGCCTGTGGGATTTGATAACCCAATTCCAACGTACCCAGGTTCTTCCGGGTACAATCCTTATGGAGACCCGTCGGGATATCCATTGGGCTATGGAACTCATGACCCATATCTTACGGCTGCGCAGTATCATCACCTTTATCCTTCTTCTTACCCCCCTATGCCTCCAACTGACTACCCTATTCAGGGTTATCAGTATCCTCCGTATCAGCCACCTCCTTCCCAGTAACTACAGCAGCAGCAACAAAATCAGGAAATCTTGGAGAGGTTGGACAAGGTTGAGCAGAAGACCAAGAAGAACAAGGAGAGGCATAATAGCTTCATGAAGGGCCTTGCCAACCTTATTAAGGGGAAGAAGAAATAGAGGGTTGTTTTTGTTCTTGTTTATTGTAATAATGTCCCTGCGTGGACATTTGTTTGAATTCCGTATCAAGTCCCTGCGTGGACTTATTTTCATTCCTGTATACCCCTGCGCGGGTAGTTTGTCTTTCTTAAGTCCCGTTTAGGGCAATTGTATTCGTTTTCTTCGTAATGAAGTTTTAACTTTGGTTTTAATTGTGTATTTTATCACACCATGTTATTTCCTTTCAATTTATAATTAATCTGCCAAAGAAACTCTTAGAGGTATAACCTAGCCAAAGTATTAATTGGCTATGATGGTACAACCTTTTTAAGATAGCAAATCTCAGTTAACATCTGAAAATACGTTGACATTCCTAGCTGTGCGGTGCGAGGAACCACACAAGCTTCCAAAAGGTACTTGGACCCTTCCAAGTCACATAAAGCCAAAATGATCAATACGAATCCTGGCTAGAAAATATCAGTGTGATGAATAGACCAAGACATCCATTTGAGATGCATGCTTTAAGCAAAGGTGTAAAATGACAATGAAAGTACGATTCATAAACTTCATGTCAAAAAGGCAATGAACTTGGTTCAGACCTTAAAAGATCACTGATTTTTGAGATCATTAATTAAAATCTCAACTCATTCTTATGACAAGCTTCTAAGCTATTTTAATGTCCTATGAAATGAGTTTAATGATAGATAAAATGTCTTCTATGACATTGACAGTTGTGAAAATTTCTATCTTTCCCCTGTCTAGTAATGTGTAGAATAACGCATTATGTAAACCTTTAGTTATGTTATGAAATGGTCTAAATGGTTTAATAATACCATAACCAATGAATCATCAATGTGATAAACTTATATGTAATTTAAATTACTATTATTGTCTATATTATAGCATTCAGAAATGGCTGGCTCCGACGAAGTAAACAGTCATCCAGCACCGGGCAATACCAGAAATAATATTACTGGTGCAGAATTACAAGCTATGATCACCGCTGCAGTCTCTCAAGCGGTTGATGCTAAGTTTAAGGAGCCAAGTATCGTTCGGTCACAAACTCACTCTAAAGCTCATTCTAAATCTCACACTCATAAGAAGAGTGAGTCAGTGCATTCGTCCAACCAGGGTAGTATACCCAAAAGACAGATAGATCTTGAGCCGACCCCTAGGTACACCAAGGGTTGTACCTACAAGTATTTTGTTTCCTGTAAACCGAGGGATTTTACAGGAGAGAAAGGGGCGATAGATTGTATGAAATGGCTAGATGAGATGGAGACGGTGATAGACATTAGCGGCTGCGCTAAGGAAGATGTAGTTATGTTCGTCTCCCAATCTTTTAAGGGCGATGCCCTTACGTGGTGGAAGGCACTTGTACAGTCCACAGGGAAAGTCCATTTGTATAACCTTTCTTGGGAGAAGTTTGTCGATTTGGTCAAGGACACTTATTGTCCTCAACACGAAGTAGAGCGTGTGGAGACTGATTTTCTCACTCTCGTAATGAAGGATCTAGATTGTAGATCTTATGTGACAAGTTTCAATTCCATGTCCAGATTGGTACCATATTTAGTCACCCCTGAGCCGAAGCGCATCGCGCGTTTTATTGGTGGTTTGGCCCCTGAGATTAAGGGAAATGTGAAGGCTTCTAAGCCAACCACCTATAGGTCTGTTGTGGATCTATCACTATCCCTCACATTGGATGTTGTGAGGAGCAGGGCGAAGAAAAATTCTGAAGAAGGGAAGAGGAAGAGAGAGGATGATCAGTCCTCTCACTCGAATAAGAAAGGAAAAGGGAACTCTGGTTCCAAGAAGGGGCAGACTGATGACAAGCCCAGATGCAAGACTTGCCATAAGAGACACTTTGGCAAGTGCAATAGGGACCCACAGGCCAAACCGTGTGGGATTTGCAAGAAGAAAGGGCACAAGTCTGTTGAGTGCCGAAACATCGAGGATGCAACCTGTTATGGTTGCAATGAAAAGGGGCATATTAAGACCAATTGCCCCAAGAATATGAACAAGCCTGAATAGGCTAAGAAGAACAATGCCCGAGTGTTCCAAATGCAGGCAAGGGAAGCGGTGACTGATGATAACGTCATAACAGGTACCTTCCTCATCAATAATATTTATGCGTCCTTTGTAGATCATAAGTTCTGTAAGTTATTGAATTTGCCTATTAAGACTCTAGACATAAAATATGAGGTAGAACTCGCTGATGGTACCTTAGAATCCGCTTCGACTCTTCTTGATGGATGTTCAATATCCATCAAGAACCATTCTATCCCGCTGTCCCTCCTGCCAATGAAATTGGCTGGTTTTGATATAGTTTTAGGCATGGATTGGTTGTCGCATAACCAAGCCCAAATTGCATGTGATAAAAAGCTTATCATTATCAAAACCCCCTTCGGTGAATCAGTCACTATCCAAGGGGACACATAATATGGATTCCCAAGCAATGTGTCCATTCTTAAAGTATCCCAGTGTTTGAAAGGTGGATGTGTCATTTACATGGCACAAGTGACGGTGAATGATCCAAAGCCGAAGATTGAGGACATCCCAATTATTTCAGAATATCCTGATGTCTTTCCTGACAAATTACCTGGATTACCTCCTGAGAGGCAAGTAGAGTTCAGGATCGACATTCTCCCTGGATCTGCGCCTATCGCACGAGCTCCGTATTGCCTAGCGCCTACCGAAATGAAAGAGCTCAGAACTCAATTGGATGAGTTATTAGAAAAAGGTTTCATTCAACCCAGCTCTTCGCCTTGGGGAGCTCCAATTCTGTTCGTGAAAAAGAAGGATGGATCAATGCGCTTATGCATTGATTACCGTGAACTGAATAAGGTAACGATCAAAAATCATTATCCTTTACCCAGGATCGATGACTTGTTCGATCAACTCCAAGGAGCGAGTTACTTCTCAAAGATAGATTTGAGATCTGGGTATCATCAACTTAAGGTTCGAACCGAAGACGTTCCGAAGACGGCATTCATAACAAGATATGGACACTTCGAATTCTTAATGATGCCTTTTGGGCTCACTAATGCGCCTGCAGCATTCATGGACCTCATGAATAGAGTCTGCAAACCATATTTAGATAAGTTTGTCATTGTTTTTATAGATGACATACTTATCTACTCGCGTAGTCAAGTGGAGCATGAAAAGCACCTTCGATGTATTTTAGAACTGCTTCGACAGGAGAAGTTATATGCCAAATTCTCTAAGTGTGAATTTTGGCTTCGCAAGGTTCAGTTCCTTGGACATGTGGTTAGCGAACACGATATTCAAGTGGATCCTGCCAAAGTAGAGGCTGTAATGAATTGGGAAGCGCCTAAGACCCCTACAGAAATTCGCAGCTTTCTGGGTTTAGCTGGATATTACAGAAGATTCATTGAGAACTTCTCAGGAATAGCAGCACCATTGACTTCCTTGACCCGCAAGAATGTGAAATTTATCTGGGGTCCCAAGCAGCAGGAATCCTTCGAGACCTTAAAGCAAAGATTGAGCCATGCTCCGGTTTTGTCACTACCGGAAGGAGTTGAAGACTTTGTTGTTTATTGCGATGCTTCACACACTGGCATGGGGTGTATACTTATGCAGAGGGGCAATGTAATTGCCTATGCATCGCGACAGCTAAAGGTGCATGAAAAGAACTACACCACTCATGATTTGGAATTGGGTGCTGTGGTATTCGCACTAAAGTTGTGGAGACACTATTTGTATGGAACAAAATGTGTAATTTATTCAGATCACAAAAGTCTCCAACATTTGTTCAATCAAAAAGAACTCAATATGAGACAACGTCGTTGGATGGAAACATTAAATGATTATGATTGCGAGATTCGCTACCATCCCGGTAAGGCGAATGTGGTCGCAGATGCTCTAAGCCGAAAGGAAAGAGTTAAGCCGATTAGGGTCAATGCAAAGAGCATTGAGTTGAAGAATAATTTGAATGAAAAGCTATTGGCTGCACAAAAAGATGCCATGTTGGAAAATAATCTTCCAAACGAAAAGTTAGGTGTAACTGTTGAACAGTTGACACCTGGTAAGGATGGAATCCTAAGAATGAATGGTAGAATTTGGGTTCCTATTCAGGGAGGACTTCGGGATGTAATCCTTCAGGAAGCCCATAATTCTAAGTATTCGGTTCACCCGGGAGATGACAAGATGTATCAAGATTTAAAGGCCAATTATTGGTGGATAGGTTTAAAGAAATCTATTGCCACCCATGTAGCTAAGTGCCTGACATGTGCTCAGATTAAAGCCGAACATCAGAAGCCATCAGGACTTCTACAACAATCGGAACTTCCCACTTGGAAATGGGAAATGATAACCATGGACTTTATAACTAAGTTACCCAAAACGAAGCACGGAAATGACACTATATGGGTTATTGTTGATAGACTGACGAAGTCAGCTCATTTCTTGCCCATCAAGGAGACGCATAGCTCCGATAAGCTGGCCCAGTTGTATGTCGATAAGATTGTAGCTCTTCATGGTGTACCGGTGGCGATTATCTCGGATAGAGATACTAGATACACCTCGCACTTTTGGAGAAGTTTCCAACAATCATTGGGCTCACGTCTGAATTTTAGTACTGCTTACCATCCTCAGACCGATGGTCAAAGTGAGCGTACTATTCAAACCTTAGAAGACATGCTTCGTGCATGTGTTATTGATTTGGGTGGTAGTTGGGATGACCACCTGCCTTTGATTGAGTTCTCCTATAACAATAGTTATCATACCAGCATTCAGGCTGCGCCTTTTGAGGCACTGTATGGTAGGAGATGCAGAACACCTGTCTGTTGGGCCGAAGTAGGAGAAGCTCAGATATCAGGACCTGATATAGTCCTTGAGACAACGGAAAAGATTATTCAAATTCGAGATCGCCTAAAAGCTGCCAGGGATAGGCAGAAAAGCTATGCTAATATGAGACGAAAACCCTTAAAGTTTGAAGTAGGCGATAAAGTTTTATTGAAAGTGTCACCCTGTAAAGGTGTGATGCGTTTTGGTAAAAAGGGCAAGTTGAGCCCTAGATACATCGCACCATTCGAGATCCTCGAATGTGTCGGCAGTGTAGCATATAGGCTAAGATTGCCAGAGGAGTTGAGTGTAATCCATGATGTATTCCACGTTTGTAATCTCAAGAAATGTTTAGCCGATGAGTCTTTAGCAATGTCTCATAAAGACGTACAAGTTTACAAAAGCTTGAAATTCATTGAGAGGCCAATAGCAATTGAAGATCGGCAAGTCAAAAAGCTCCGAAGAAAGTATGTACCTATAGTGAAGGTTAAATGGGACGCTCGTAGAGGCCCCGAATATACGTGGGAAGTAGAGTCCACTATGAAGCAGAAGTACCCTCACTTATTTCAGTAAATCTCGGGGTCGAGATTTCTTTTAAGGGGGTGAGGATGTAACACCACGTAAAAACAAGCCCATTGATATGAAGACACGTGTCCTGTACTTAAAACACGTGGGAATTTCATAAGGGACTTAAAGTGTCAATATGCTAAACTCGAGCCTCTGAGTGACACTATGTGGATAATATATTCTTAATCGAAAGGTTAAGTGAATATAAAAAGCCATTTGTGTATATTTATAAAAGTAAGGCTACGGAATTTAATGTGTCAACATGTTAAGTTTACCTCTGAATGACCTTTTAAAAACATTTCCGAAAGCTTTATAAAATATACTACATACACATCCATAAATGGCTATTTGAGAAGTTGTAAATCTCAGATATTAGAAATGGTTCACACTTCAATTCTAAAATGTGATATTCTTAGGCAATACCGACAATTTCTTCATGTGTTGGCAATCTTTGAAAACTCCAAGGGGACACATTGCATGAACACTCAGAACTGATCACTTGGACTATTACACTGAACATGGGTCAAGAAATCAGACAAGGAAATACATGGTGAAGTGTATAAAAATTATAAAATTTTTGTCCTCTGGTCAACGGTTACGGACCGTATAGCCTTAGGCTTACGGTCCGCAAGGAGGTAACTGGCGATGAAAATCAGGTTCGGTTACGGACCGCATGAATGACATCTTACGGTCCGTAAAACACGGATACGGACCGCAAGACCTTCCTCTTACGGTCCGTAAGAGCGTCGCTGGGCAGAATTTTTGGACAGATGTATGTTCTTGCCTTTAAACCGACTTATAGTGACTTGTTATGAAACCATGGACTCTTAGACGGTAATTATAAACCACTAGGACACCTGGGGTGATCCTAGGGCCCTCATAAACACCTGGAAGTGATCCAAGATCATGGGATTCACTATATAAGGAGTACTAGTTCATGAGTTCATAACTCACAATTGCAAACAACTTAAGTTTGGGACTTGCTCTGGAGCTTTCAGCAGTAACAAGTGGACTTGAAGTGTAGAAAAGATTGCTAGGACCATTAGTAAGCTTCTAATTACTCCTTTAAGTTGTTTAATTAGTTTAATTACTTAAAAGTCAAACTTAATGTTTAATTAGTTTGACTTTCGTTTTAATTACATGTGGCTTAACCACTGATCAAATTGAAAGTGGTTATGAAACCACATTAGTATAGGTGATTAACCCCTAAAAGGTTGTCCCCTAATTATCTTGTTTGACTGGTTAAATGTCGGGTCAAAGTAGTTTGACAAAAAGTCAAAGTGGACAGAATTGACTAAAATGATTAAAATTAATAAACCAGAGGTTCTAAATTATGATATAACAATCTAATGACTCGGTAATGACTATATAAACATATTTTATCAGTCCTAATCCGACAATTAATCATCTAAGGGCAGATTATAACCGAAAGTCACAAAAGCTTGACTTTTGCTATGACTTTCAGTTCTGACCCATTCAAGCTTATTTCTTCCATGTTTTAAGCTTCCATTAGGACCATATTACATTGTAGTATAACTCTCTGAAGTTATATTGCATGGTGCCTAATCGTTTGTAATTTATGCTCTTGATCGTAATTATGCTCATTAATGCCTAAAACGCCCTTTTTACATAAAACCGAGACTTTTAGCAATATGAATGAACTAAAACCTTTGCTACTGACATTTAGACATATCCCGAAAATTTGACATCAGTTTGAGGTCTAGAATGGGAGTTATGCTCAATAGCGTAATTAAGGGACTTCTTAGTAATTAGAAAGCGTAATTAGCATAAGGCCCATCTAAACCCGATTTTTATCACCAAACTTTTTACCTACTGATGTTAAATAATATTTTGGGATTTTTAAAGATTTTTATTTATTTTTAAACTGAACTTAACATAGGATTATAGCCTAGTTCCGGCAATTACCGATTTTACCCTTTTCATGCATAAAAGGAGTTTTACATAACTTTTTAAAGCCAAACTTTTTGCTACTGATCATAAATGATAAATGTATTATTTTGAGCCTTATAAACTAACCAAAATATCAGATTTCCTATTTTTATCATATTAGCCCTTTAAATCGCATATTTAGCGTTTTTAGCACCTAGTTTGGGCCAAAACTATATTTATCATTTAAAACTCATAACCTACTGATGTTTTTAAAATAAATTACATAATATTACAGTAAGCTAATGTTTTAAACTCAGAAATCTATTCTTAACCCTTAAAAGCCTATGCAAAATTACCAAAATACCCTTATGGGACCTATTTTGGTTTAAATTGTTTTTGGGCATAAATGTTGATATACTACTGATATATTAACACATTATGAGCATAATAATGATTAAGACCTGTTTATAGCTTGTCCGGTTACCCGTTACGCATATACGCGTTCGGATCGGGTTACGTGACTAGTTTACGTAAAATAGCCGAAACGGGCTTAACCTTGTCATTAAAACCTCATTTTCGAGAATGTGTTTAGTTTACCCATAATATACAAGTATTCAAGCTTGTCGGGTCTAAATCACATTCTATTCCTGTGACAACCCTCACTAAACCAGGTATCCGTACGATTTAATTAATAATTAATTGCTGCTTAATTACTGTGCTTACTTGAAATTACTGATGAACTGCTACTTGATTTCTGATACTTGTATATTCCTGCATCATACTCTATTTACCGTCACTACATTATTTACATGCTGAACCTTAGTGACAAACATGATGCACAAAAGCACAGTAGCACTATGAACGGATAACCTATTGAACATGCTGATAAAGCCAGCATCAGGCAGATACTGCCTCTAAGGCCTGTATGAGCCAGAAATATTTTACTACACCCATAGTGAGTGTAGGGATACAAGGGTTGTAAAACGGCGTCTCTAGGAATAAGATATAATGACTGGATGTGCCTAAAACGTACTCTAAGCACAAGCCACAACACTTTAATTAACATACCAGCTTCTGGCTAACTAATAAAGTGCCAAAACATGAGAAAAATATTCCTGACACTTTGAGAAATAAGTTGTGTCACTAAAAATGTTATTTACGACACTTAAAAGCTTATTTAAGCACTTTAACGGATTACTATCCAACCGAACAACCGGACTATACCCGGAACATGAAAATATTGACATTAACAATATTGGTCTTTTTTTGAGCCAGTTAGGGTCCCTGAGTACCCTAACACCCGCATTAGAACGCATCACACCACTAACCGAGTTAACCCCTAAATCTAACCTACTTAACTAAACTCTAACCTAACTAATCTAGTTGGAATCGGACCAAGACCCCCCCCCCTTGTAACCGGCCCCATAACTAGGGGGACACCATGGTACACACTTTGATTATTTTATTGTTTGTGCATAATATCTAGGAGACATGAAACCCATTGGACTAAGCTCACCCTAATTGTCTATAAGTATCAAGGGTTACACACAAGATCATTATCATTTCATAACACAACCACAACTCTCTCCCTCTTGCTCCACCACTCTCGGCCGAACACCCCTCCCCCTCCACATCCATTTTCGAGTTTAGTTCATTCCATTCCAACATCATACAAGTGTTCAAGGTCACGCATAAGGAGTCTTGGAGCTAACGGAAGGCGAAGGACCTCGTTATCTTGCTTTTATCCACCACTTCTTCGCATAGATTCTTCCCTAGCCCCGAGCTAGAGGTATAACACTTAAAACACCCTCTCGAACTAATCTAAGGTGATTAATAAGATTTGTAACGGTTAAAACTCGGAAACTTGCATTTTGAATCTTTAAAGTCTACTAAATACATGAATCTTGTTGGTTAAAAGCTTAATAATTGTGTAAAAGATGTAGTACTTGAAAGATGTGATTATTTAGGCCCGATCTACGTTGTGGTAGCTTGGATCACCACTTAACCCGGTTCGGTTAAGATCATGGATCTTGACATAAGCTTGTTTCGGACGGTACAAGGGTTAAAAGGTGAAACTCTACCACACGAGAAACATGAACTTGTGTAAAAGTATTTTTACTTGTAAAATAGTGTTTAAAACTAGCAGATCTACGTATCTGCAAGTGGTATTTTCAAAGGACCAAGTGTCGAGAAAATCATGTTTTCTAAAAGTCGGATAACACACTAACAAGCATGATTTTTACAAACCACAAGTGTATAAACACTTGTGAAATGAAGACTTTCGATAAAATAACGATCTTTGTAAAAGATGACGGGAAGATGTAAAGATGGATTTATTCTAAAAACGAGGTTTTTACGAGATTAAACTATTTTATACAAAGATCCACAAAATATAACGGGATCTACACTATAGTTTTCGGAAAAAACTACAAGTTCATGCGATTATGCAATTTACATACTTGTCGACTAGTTTGATGTGTCGGAAATTGTTTGATTGAATCAAGAAGTTGTTGAAATGATTTTGTAAAAGAAAATGATACGCTTGAAAGCGTGGCCACCTCCAGTTACAGGGGAAACTCTGGCGAAATTTTTCTAAAAACCTAACACTTAGAATTATTTACAAGTGTTAGAATTATTTTTGATATGTTTTCAAAATATAATTCGCCATGACTTTATTTAAAAATATTCGGAGGTGGGATTTTCACAAAACTAAACGTGATAAATATATATTCGGTAAATATATTTTCACCACACTGTTTATGATTATTTTGTGAAAATACACAAATATTATTTTTAGAGTAAAAATAATATTTACAAACGTTGACAAATCCAAAATAATACAAACGCTTTCACGATAAACATATAAGTTACAACGGTAATTATTATTACCACACGATTACTAAAACGTAACTTACGCATTATACGGAAATAATTATGAACGCGTATTTTATCAACGTATTATTTTTGGAAAATTATGTGAAGTGGAAATATAATATTGTTGAGAAAAATATTTATATTTGGAATTAGAAATGAAGATATATTAAGTGAGACTTAATATTATAAATTGAACGCACATGTATTAAATCCCCCATCCTTGGGAAGGATATTAACTACCAAGTACATGCAAAATATAAACACGAGATAGTTGTCTAGCTATTTCCCAAAAACCTAAACTATAAAGCTAAGGCACGGCCATCCGTCTAATAGAATTAGTACATGTAGGTCGTCGCACAGCAGACATTCGGAGTACTTGGTAGAGACGCACTGACAGTGAGTTCATGTCCCCCTTTTCTCTTAACTGTTTTCAGTTTTCTAAACTGCGGGGGTGAAATACATGTTACTATTTACGAGTACTTTATACATGGTATGGTTAGCGTAAGGAGGGTTACTACTTAGATCATGTGAGTGGGTAGGCGCAACTTGAGGCCATTAATCCTCATTGTAGGACCGAGGGACAGTAGCGGTAGATCTATCTGGGTGTAGCGAGCCCAGCCCCAGGCCCAACATAACGGACCTCGGGGTGACTTTGTGCCCAACGCAAAATCCGCTAGGTTTGAGTCTTCCTACTTGCACTTCACACATATCAATGGCCTTGCAAACCATTGGTGATCTCTTTTTCCTTATTTGCTACATACCAGGATTTTTGATAAATACAAAGGTTTATATACTCACTTACACATGAACTCGCTCAACATTATTGTTGATTTTTCAACTTACATGTATTTCAGGGAATTAAAAGATCTGGCACGGTATGGCGCGTTTTCCCGCTGCACTAGTTTCCAAGGTCATCCGGGGTTTAGGGAATGTGACTCTTTCCTGGACAAGTCACAGTCCTTAAACTGTGTTTATGTTATGTTTAAGTTGTAATGTTTGTTGAACAAGATTATGGTTGTTAGGGTGTTTCCCGTTAAAACAATGTTATGGTATTTTCGGTTTTAAACTTAATGGATGATCTTGCATATTTTTAAATTCATATAGCTTTTTATGATTAAGCTATGGTATTAAGAAGTCACACCAAATTAACCACGCTTCCGCAAAGCCAGGGTGTGACAATTCCGGTTTCCGTTTAATCTACCGGTTAGGTCCGTAAGGTTTCTTTCTAGCTAGTCGGTCTAAGTCTTTGACTTAAGTAAAGACCCGTTAGCATCCTAATAGATAATTAAACCTTCTATACAGATTTATAGCTTCCGGTAAAAAGTATCTTTCAAGAACTTTAGGAATTTACTGCTACAACAGGTAAATACTTTTAACTTATTTTCCCTATACGGGCTTGGGATACGGTATATTAATACCGCTTGGTCGGGTGTGGGATTATTATGTCGGATTGTGATTTAATAAATCCGCATAACCCGTTTTAATCTGTATTGTTTGATAACATAAACATTTGGGGGTTAACGACCGTGTCCTGGATATCCTTGGCTCATTTAAGTTATTAATGGCCACGACCTATGCACAGGGTGCAGGCATGCACCTGACAGATGCAAATGCTACATATTAATTTACCCACAAGTTGGGGATAACTCCTCTGTGGGTTCTATAAGTGGTGAGTCAGTTAATCATGTCCGGTTTGTAAACCGGCCCCACATGTCTGACAAGCATGTAAAACTGTATACAAGATTTTAATAAGATTGTCCCAAGTTATAAAGGATTTGTGCCTTGTGCATTTAAACCAATTTTCTTAAATGTTTTCAAAACGAGTCAGTTAAATTGTATTTACCAGTGTATACTGACGTATTTTCCTAAAGATTGAATTGACAGGTACTTATCGAAATAGGCTGGAGCTATAGGGTGTTGTAGAGGATCTTGCAAATCCCATAGATACCCAGAGTCTGTAGTTTTTGTTTCTTTGTACTTTATGATCCGCCTGTGGATCTTATTACATTCCAGTCTGTATTATTCTTGTACTCGAACATCGACAGACAGTATGGTTTGTAATAGTTTATTTACCAGCCTTCCGCTATGCTATATATTTGTGTATGTTGACAATGATGATATCAACTACGTCACGATACTCCCCACCGGGCCCACCGGTAATACGTGGAATTATTGGGGTGTGACAAATACGAATACAAGAACAATAAAAAGTACCTGAGAAATTTGAAATTGTAGGCTACCCCAGCTTTTTTAACCAACATTTATAACAACTTTTTTAACCAAGCTTGGCACTTGTTTTGCTTTAACATACGCATGTGCCAAAATGTAGGCTACGCCCGCTTCCCTAGCCTCCATTAGGTCCTGTAACCCAGTGCGTGAACCATCGTCAATCAGGCGTCAACATTTATGACGCATGTATTTCTTGAACCACATGTCTATCTTGGTCGTCCTTGCATAATTGCACGCCTTCTTTTGGACTTCACAATAACCATACCTGAATATGCACTAAGACACCCGGTGCTCTTGTGGGACTATATGGCCCATCAGAAACCGTTCTTCTAGCACATGTGGGAAAGGGAGTGATTTCACACAAAGTAAAATTAGCACTTGATGAAAAGCAGAGAGGTTGGTCACAAAAATGGGAAAAGATTGCAGGGATGCCTGGCATGAGCTTGGTGTGAACGATAAATGAAACGAATGATAGATTCGATTCGGAACCTAAAATGAGACGAATGAAAAAATTGAAGACAATAATGAATGAACAACTTTAATGACTGTGTGATTGAATTATACCTATGCTCAATTCCCAACACCATTACTCATGCCAATTGATGTCCCTGAACAATCATCACCGGTCAATTGTTGATAGTCTTCTTATTGAGTTCTACCACAGTTGGGTATCATCGTTCTTTAGCTCGCCTATCAATGCTTGTCAACCATAGACATTGTACTTTAAACCTATAGTAACATGAGAAGATCGAACAAATTAATTTCTTATTTCTCAACCTTTTAATAGAACTGAATTCGAGGACACTAATCACACTAAAAATAGCTAGGATCAGTATCTAGTTAACATTACAAACATCTAATAACCCATATCAATTAACAGAGGTAATCAATCATACAGTCTACAACTATAAAACAAAATAAGAACAAAAAAACCTTTTAGGGTATAAGCTTGATGGAGAGTAGAATCAAGTTGAAGTGTCTTATCAGAATCCTTAATCACATGCTTATAAAGCTTCAATTGCCTGCTCACCAGATATCTATCCTGAATAACGCACTATTGAGAGAGGAGAGAATTGAGATAGCGAATGGTTTTGGACCAGTCGCTCACCAAACAAACTGCAGAATCCTTCAATTACCGTCTTTAATAGGGTATTGCTCCTTCAATGGTCGTCTTGAATGAGGTAACCGGAGACCATCGGTTTCAAAATTGAAGAACTGATTAATTTCAACATTCACTCAATATCGACATTCAATAGGGTTTTATAACTGAAGAACCGATCCGTCCATGAACACCACATCTTCAATTGCATTAAAATGAAAATTGAATTGATAGTTGCGCTGACGGTTTGAATCATCTAAGCATTCTTGATCGGCTCAAGACTTATTTGTGGGCGACTGACATTGAATTGAGGGTAAAATTGGGAGAAAGGGACGAAAGATCAGGGAACAAGCAAGGCTCTTGATCTGCCATCTTAAAATTAAGGGGCAAAAATACATTTTAATCCTAAGGAAATGTATTATATAGTTATATAGATATATAGATAGTATTGGGTAATGGGTAATTAGGTAATGGGTAATGGTAATATAAAGCGTGAAGTGTTTGTACACCATTGTACAATACTATTAAGCATAAAAAAAACAATTAAGCATGATGTACAATAGCTCAATGCATACAAGTGTTACAAATTATATCTATTATAGGAGCCACATGTCGGATAATGTCCAAGAAAAGGGCTTGAAGTTCAAGTCCCACTACATATAGTCTTATGCTTGCTACAGACTCACACACTATCATGGGGTACCCTACGCAATAATCACTTATACTATCGTGTGGCTCAAAGTTGTAAACCCACATTGGGTACAACCATAAGATGCATAATACGTCTACAAAGCTTGATGTAGAAGCTTTAATGCAACAAAATGTTCCAAATTATACTATTATATATTATATAATATATAATGTATAATGTATAATGTACAACCAACAAAACAAGCAATACAACAAAGAAAACCAAAAACATACCTAAAGCATAAAGTACAAATCCACCATGCACAAACATGTTACAAAATTATAATATATAATTTGGAAAGCTAAATAAAGCTAAGACTATGGGGTGGGGGGGCTTGGGTTGGGGGCATTGCTCGACAAGTGGTGATTGTCAGCTCCACCAGACCACTCCAAAAAAGTGGGGTGTGGAAGCGGCGTGAATTAGCGGTGTTGGTGATCTATGTTGGTTTTTTTATATTTTTTTATATACTTGAGATTTATAAAATAAAGAGTTAATTACTGTTTTCGTCCCTGTGGTTTGTCAAAAATCACTATTTCAGTCCATTAGTTTAAAAATTGCGATTTTAGTCCCTGTGGTTTCACTTTCATAACCATTTCAGTCACTGTGGTTTCACTTTCGTAACCATTTCAATCCATTATTCTGTTAAGTACAGGGACTGAAATGGTTACGAAGTGGACTGAAATGGTTACGAAAGTGAAATCACAGGGACTGAAATCGCAATTTTTAAACTAATGGACTGAAATAGTGATTTTTGACAAACCACAGGGACGAAAACAGTAATTAACTCTAAAATAAAACATAAACTTATATTAATTTTAAAAAAGTTACATAACATCCTAAAAATTTAAAAAACTTCTTATTAAATCCAAATAAAAAAAAGTAGTTAATAATTCCTAAAAAAATTAAAGAGTTCGATAAATGTTAAAGTGGAGAACCCACTTAAATTCCGGATTCCCGTCATGCTTCCACTCGATCTTCGCGATCTCCAATCGATCGTCGTGGCTCAGGCACCCGCAGGGACACGGTCGAAACAAACTTTAAATCGATCCAGCTTCGGTTTTAGTTCACACCACTTGTGTTTACGTTTAAATTGTGACGAGCGTTGCCAACTTGTTGTTGGTATTGCTGGAACGTTTGTCCCCAATACGCGGTTTGGCCGCGTTGTAACGTACGTTGTGCATCGACAATCGATTTGACAAGTGCGATCTCCTCCTCCTCCTCCTCCGTCCAATGCACCATGTTTGGTTTTTTGATGTTGGTTTGGTTGAAAAAAATTGTTGTTTTGTGTGAGATTGGTTGAAGAAGATTTGTAATTAATTGTGGAAAAAATGAAGTTTGGGATGAGTATTTATAGGTAAAAATTTGTATTTTTTTTTAATTTTGATTTTTTACATTGAAACCGTCATGCCCAACGGCTATGGCTAACGGCTACCTCAAACAGTCCAATTTCAACAACCAATCCTAGCCAGCCAGCTCAGACCCCCCCCCCCCCCCCCGTTACGCCGGGCTTCAAAGCTATGCTAGCGGGGCAAAACCATGGCCAACGCTGGTACGGTGTGGGTTAGCCAACGTTATCTGGCATCCCCCGCCCCGAAAAACGCCCCACACCCACTAGTCTAATTGAAGTTAATCTACCTAATGTAACCAATGATTTTTTTTACCACGATATAGATTTTTTTTCAACGCCAAATTTAGATCACTGATAGATAACTGGAGTATAATTGTGTCATCAGCGGAACCACTCAATCATATCCATCTCCACTATGCCATCTGCACCACGGTATAGATTTCTATCAACTAGATTTATGAAGGTAAAGCCCCTAATTTAAGTTCAAAATAAAATAAAATGATATTATAAACAAACAAAAGCACGTTCCATGTTAATTCACTTTATTTATTCAACTTGGTCGGTCATAGAAACCCTTGGTCGGTTACATTAATGGTCCTTATGATCTAAAGGGATATTTATTATTCTGCTCACTTTGTTCTTGGCCCATAAATTAATGGAATCATTGAAATCTATTAAAACGCACGAGATTAATAGGTGCAAGTACAACAGGCACCTGAACATAAATGTGTGTATATTAAAATTAGCCTTCAAATGTCACGAATGCGTTACTAATGATCAATGCACACTTTTACTTTTAACAATGCATACATTATTTTTCATTTTCTTTTGCAATACAAACCTTTTATTTTCAAAAAATGAATTATATGATAAAAATAGCATGTCAAATTGATAAAAAAAAAAAAAATCAGTGTGTTTAAAAAAGTTGCATTTTACATATAAATATTTTATTGACATTATTAAAGTCATTAATCACATTGAAATATACATTTTCGTATTAAGCAAATTGTAACTGAAAACAAAAGTAAAATAGGCTTTTTTAGAACGAAACTAAAATAAGCAACCAGAAACAAAACGTTTTAGTGTGACACCTATAATGACTACAATTCTTGCACTTAGGTTTTGAGCTCCTTTAAGATAATTTAACAAACAGCTTGTGCGTATCATCAACATATACTTTTTCTACAAAAGGGCAATTTACAACATATTGAATAAGCACAAAACCAGAAAAAAAAGATTAAGAGACATGCATAAGGATCTTGGTTTTTTTTTTTTTTTTTTTTTTCGTGAAGGACCAGAGGTCTATTAGGTAGGAGTGTTCACGATCTGGTTAAGTCAAGTATGATGAAAATTCCGGTCGAACCATTAACTATGGTTTTTAGAAACGGCAAACCAGATTGGCCAGGTTGGCTGGGTCGGTGGACTGTGAAAATACCATTGTGGTTTAAAAAAGACAAGTCAAATTGCCCTGCTTTTTATTTTATTTTCCAAAATCATTGGTTTGTTAAAAATAATAATGACTCATTAATATACTTTTTTTTAACGGCCAACAAACTCAATCCCGAGCACTCTTGGGGCACCCACTGGACAAACGGAGTACTCCTAGAGTAACCTGAGTCCACCACCAATTCCGGGGAAAACTCGGTAACCCACCCTCCCGTAGGCACGACAGTGAAATTACCGGTAAAACCCGTTTGGCTAAAGGTCCAACCCAGGTTTCCCTGGGTCTCCTATCATTGCCCACCAGTCTGCACCAAGTGAGAGTCTAACCTGCATCTCTCAAGAGAAATGCAAGCTCTCCACCACTTGATCTAGAGATCATTGGCGACTCGTTAATATACTACATACATGAATGCATATTTCAAACATAAAAAATATCTATCTACTATACTAAAAGAATTCATCTTTGCCACATGGCCTATTCTTGGCCAATCATTTTCATCTTGCCAGAGAATTCTTTTTGAGCGGCAATTGGTTTTTCCCCTCTTTACCTTCATCCACACTCTCTCTTCAATCAATTCAAAAATTTTAAAAATTCAATCAGTTCAAGGTTTCTAAAAATATGAAATCTCCATCGTTCTTTGCCAAACCCTAATGAAATCTCCATCGTTTTGTGCCAAACCCTAAAATCGCCAGCTCCGTATCATTCTTTGAGAATATGGGATTCTTATTTTAGATTTTCGATTGCAGTATAATGGAATTTATTTGGCAGCAATCGATTCATGGAAGCATCAGGTAATCAATTCTTCTTTCCAATTTGCATTAATGAAGTTTCAATCTTTTTCTCCTCTCCCACGTCTCTCATACGATCCATCTTATTTCTCCTTCTTATTTTCCCTTCCTACTCAAACCCTAAAAATCAGATGGACGCTTCTTTCAACCGTTCCATTGAGAAAACCCAAAATCCTCCATTGCATCGCACCTGTTTACATCGATTCAGAAATCGCATCCATTGCAACTTATATACATACAGGTCAAGTTGTTTCTCGATCTAGACTGCTCTAAACCTAACATTCTTTCATGATCCGTTTTTAATCTATGTTTATTTGTTGTCAATCATCGAAAAATAACGGTAATTGGTATGATTTCAAGGTCAACGAACTTGTGTTAAAGAGATTAGATTTATTCTGTTCATTTTTTAGATCTGGTTATGTTAATTAAAGAAATTAGATCTAGGTTTATTTTGATGTGTATGAATTTAGAGGTATTGAATGACCCAATTTACATGTCATGACAGTTTCTTCTCCAATGTTCAGAGCAACTATTGTTAATCTTTGAAGCAAGATCTTTTGATTTTTTACATTGTGTTTTTGTTTTTTTACACAACTAGAAAGTAAAAAAATATATATTTACCGTTTTTTACACATCTTATTCACAGCTAGATGGGGAGAAGGTCGATGATCATAGCCGGTATTGTGCCGGTAGTGGGAATGCTATTTGTCAGGTCTGGGCTTGCTGCCAAGCTTGCCTGAGTTAAGGTATGTGTTTAATGCATATAAGTTAACTTTTTTACGAAAAAATGAATGTTAAAAAAATAGGCTTAGTTACTACAGTAACCTACCTAGACTTTTGTTGTGTCTACGATCTTAATTTGTTACAAACACACACTGGTCTTGCTTTCCTCTATTAGTAAAGCCGGATGGCGAGAAGGTCGATGATCATAGACGGTGTTGTGCTGGTACTAAATACCCACTTCTTTATACCAGGTATGTATTATTTGATGATTACAGTTTCAATGGCTTTACATCATATTATTGGTTGAACTTACATCATATTGAGGTTAGGGGTCATTTTTGGTTGTTTTGATTGGATTTGCAGTATGATGTGTTCATTTTATTAGTTATTGTTTAGTTTTGGATAGTGTTGGTGAGTTTTGTGGTATTTGGTTAGGTTGAAGGAATTGTGAAGAATTTGACAATGACTGGAGATCATGATAAGATTACTGCTGTGATTAATTTGTTGACTCACGAATATACTTACTCGCCTCAAGCGAATCTGCGCAAGGTATAGCGAGAATAGTGGTGAGATTTTATTTGCATTGTTTGTGATTGGATGTTTTTTGTTTGTAGGGATGGTTGACTGGCTTAGATGCAACTACTGTTGGTTTGAGTTTTGAAGCTCACAACATCTCAAGGTTTGGATAAATTTTTTGCATTGCTTTTTGGTATGTAATATGTTGATGAGTATGGTGTTTGACTACACTAAGTGGGAAGTTAGTAAAGTTTGACCAAATATTTTTGTTAGGACAGTAACTCACCTTATTCAGAAACATGTTTCTGAAGAGTACTATGAAAAATATAGCATAACTAATAATTAATAAAAAAAAATCACACCTTATTCATATGCAAGACAAAAGATCACCAACTAATATTTCTAATCATATATTAAAATTATACCAGACCCACTAAGCAGTCTATAAACCTGTTAGACAAGCCCTCAAGAAGATTGTTTTCTATTAAATGTTGCCCATCACAGGACCCAGGTGTATCTGTTACTTTCATAACCACCCAAAGCTAAAGCTAAAGATAAAGAAAAAGAATATGGTACATAATTTCCATCATTTGTGAACCAACCAATCAAAATTTATTCATATAGAATTCAAACTTTGACTTCTCTCAAATTTTAAGATTTTTTGTGATTTTATTTATTATGCTAATTTACGAAGTAACTTCAGTTTCAATAAACAATAATAGTGACCCATTTTATTACAAATGGGTCGAGTCAGGTTATGTTTGACATAAGGTGTAATTTTTTTATCAGGGGAACTGGTCAGGAACGTTATTCATACCTTAAATGTTCACATCGACTTAAAGCTTAAAAAATAAAGTGTTTTTTTTCTTTTAGGGGAACTAGTCGGGTATTTTCTGAAGAATAGTGCAAATCAGCTTAATACATATGGGTATATTTTGCTTATTAGGTTATTTGACACTTTGCGTATCAACTGATTAATACTTTCAGTTTTTGAACTCGGGTTGTTCATGAGTTGAGCTTGATTCAGGTAAAGGTGAGCTTAAGCTTGGTTCTGGGGGTTGGGTAACGAGTTGACATATGTTTGTGTCAAACTCAATACGAGGCTAGCTTGGTCGATCGACATAGCTACAAATAAATATCGGATTATAAATAATCCAAGTGGTTAAATAACACGATTTGTGAGTTGTGTTTAGGTTATAATATGTTTTGAATGGTTTTTCTGTTAGGGACTTAGTTTGGGCCTCTTTATGGGTGTCAACACATGCATTTGAAAGTTGAAAGCAATGACCAATTAAGTGTATGTTTGACCCATTTTCTCTAAGGTAAACGAGGCAATATGTAATGTTGGATTTTTTCTTTAAATTTAATCTATTTTGGTGATACTTTTGATTCGGTATTGGTTCCCGGCTAGAAACACTTGGATTAAATTGATCGTTTTTGTGCAGTACACACCGACTATAGATATGTGGAGTATTGGTTGTATTGTTGCGGAACTTTCAACCGGAAAGCCACTTTTTCCGGGGAAAAATGTGGTGCATTAGTTGGACCTCATGACCGATCTTTTGGGGACCCCATTACCTGAAGCGATAGCCAGGGTCTGTTTGTTTGCCTTACAATACACATACATAGATATATTATATTTATTTTTGCGTTATTAATGTTGATGTAATCCGATCAGATAAGAAATGAGAACGACCGGAGATACTTAAGCAGCATGAGGAAGAAAAAACCGATCCCTTTTTCACAGAAGTTTCCGAATGCAGTTCCTCTTGCTCTTCGTTTACTAGAAAGAATGCTTGATTTTGAGCCTAAAGATCGTCCTACTGCTGAGGAGGTAATATCTTTACTTTATTTTTTAATATCACATATACCCAACACAAAGTTATAATATTAAATATATTGATTTTTATAATTATGACAACACATATATACCCTTACTTTATGTTAATATTATAAAAATCGGATTTAATGAAATGGGTGTATTTGATATTTAATTTTATTGTTGGGTAAATATGATATTTTTAAAATTTTAGCGATAGATTTCATTTTTTTTAAAAGGTACTTATTTTGCATAATTGTATCAGGCACTTTCGGATCCGTATTTCAAGAATTTGGCTAAGGTTGAGAGGGAACCTTCTGCTCAACCGGTAACTAAAATGGAATTTGAATTTGATTAAAACAAGTGTTTAGATTTTTTGTGGGCTACTCTTGCAGGTCCGGTGGATAATTCAAATAAGCTCCCAAAGTGGAATTATGTGGGTCTAGCACAGGGCAAGTCTCTGGGAAAGAAATGAAGTTGTTTTATGGTGAGTACAATTATCTTATGTAGCTTAACTTCTAATTGTAGACTGTAGTCGCTAAAAGTGTGGGTATAGTTTAATTTTTTCTTGCTAATATAGTAGATTTGGTTAATGGAACAACCCTCAAGACATTTCCAAGGATCCGTTCAGAAGGGGCAACAATATATGAGTTCGGGTCATAATTAGTTTCAACCAAACTCTGTTCGAGTAAAAACAAACCATTCTAAAACATCCTAAGGTTCAATGAAATTGAGTAATACAGAAATTATAGGCAGCTCGATAAACATGTTGTAGTCGGTTCGGGTCGTTGTGACCAGAAGACTCAGAACGGGTCATGAAAGGTTGGGGGTAATAGACTGGTTTATATATCTATTCTATAATCACAATGAGGTGTGACAAGATATGAGATATAAAAGTTAATGAAAAGAGATTTGAAATATAATAATTGGTACTTAGTGAGTTGTCTACTATATAAGAAAAGGGAATATGTTACAGAATAGTAACCAAGTTTCAAAAGTGTTCTAATTAGGCCACTCGTATAGTTTTTGTCCCAATTAGATAACTTAACATTCAAATCGAATCATGTCCTTTTTTCTATGTGTCAAGAAAAAAATGAAGAATAAGATGTTGGGGTCGGATTAATTTAATATATGAAATTATATTTATTAAAAATAAAAACACTTTAATTACATTAAAAATTAAAAAAACAAGTTACAATTCACGTCATCACTCAAAGTTAGCATCAAATAAAAGGGAAAAAAGAAACAAAAATCCACATCACCATGGTTACTTATGAAATGGATGAAAAAACCCTTAATTTTAAGGAAAAATGAATGTTGAGTGACCTGATTGGAACACTTTTAAAACTTGAGTGACCTAATTGGAACACTTTTAAAACTTGGTTACTATTCTACAAAGTTACCCCGAAAAGAAAATGATGAGGTTTAATAGATAGAGATTATACAAAGAACGTTTTGACCCACCCGTTTTCTAGACCCGCTAAGAAGTGATAAATGTGAGACTTATATATATACAAAGAATGTGGATGTAAATCCTAGAATTTTAGTGTGTTTGGATATAATAAATATATGTTATTAAATATATTAGTATTATGTATTTAGACATAGCTCAAACATTTTATGCTATGGGTCAAAACTATGAACTGTTATGGTTGAAATTCTGCATTGTTTTGGGTCAGAATTTTGCACTATTTTAGGTTAGTTCGCATATATTTTTTATAAGTGACAGAGTTTTGTAGGAGCTATATGAGCATAGGGAATGTGATAACAATTAGCTTTATATCAGATGTTAATATAATATACGCTCAAGCTCCAAGGTTTTTTTTTTTTTTTTTTTTTTTTTTTTTTTTTTTTTTTTTTTTTTGAGAAATGGTGGAGTTGAATATAACTATGTCCAGTTAGGTTTATTCTTTTATGCTTTTAGTATAACTTTATTATACATTCACTTTATAGTTTAACATGTGATTTCAACTTAAATTCTTTTACGTATTTTTTACAAGTGCGTTAAAAATTATGTCTTTATTTCACATTTTTATCATAAGAAAAATGACATTAGTCTCATTTTAAGGAAAAAATTACAATGAAGAATCTTTGTTCTTCGAAAATGAAGATGACACGTAGTGGTCTGGATGTTGCATATACAACAATGCTACATGCTTATAACACTGCTGGTAATGATCTTACAATATTATCGTTATAGCGTTATAAGTTATAACTAGAGGTGGCTGCTTTGAAATCTGACCCGTTTACTTCTGAATTGGTCGGCTTTGGTTTTGTACTTTTCTTTTATGTTAAACGGGTCAAATCAAGAAATTAAGTTAAAAGGGAACATGTCACATTCATTGCTCACCCAATAGCAAAGTACTAGCTACCGGCCACTATTTGGCGCACTAAGTTACACATAAAAAGTTAGGAAAATGTGTAAAAAAGCTTATGTATGGTTAACATTGGAACAGGTCATTACAGTTATCGAGTGTAAAAGTGAAGGGGATGTATTTTCAGACAATTATTCAAAGTGACTTCAAACGGTTGGCACTGATCCTGAAGCAATGCTTTTCAACTTTGTACCAATTACTTATCTTCTTAGTGGGGTCCATGGAAGTGGTTATGACGTTGTAAGTTTTTCAAACATAATAATTTTTGTAGCTCGAGTTTATGGTGACAGGACCTTTTTTTCTCTCAATCGTGCACACAAGCCTGGTGTAGAAGACTTGCAATATTTCTTGGAGTTTCAAGTTCCTTTACAGTGGGCCCTATGATTTTGTGACTCGACTCTTAGGCATCAAAGAAAGAAAACCTCATGCTCTCGGCTTCAGTTTATTTTTTTGGGTCCCAAGATGTACGTCAGCACGACCCAGGTATGTTCTATGCAAGTGGCTTAATTGTTTTCTATGACAAAAATAAATTGATGCAGTTAATCTTCTTGACCTCATGTTGGGTCATTTGGAAAGCACGAAATGACACAATATTTGCCGGGAGAAGAGCCAACGTAGACGCGATGTTTGGAGAGCTTCAAACCTTGAGCTTCTTATGGATCAAGCATTGTTCTAGGGACTGCGGTTTGACATGGGAAAAGTGGGTGTCTTTTAGTTTTTCCTAATATGTAAAACAGTATGTATTTTAGTTTTGCTTGGGGTGAGCCTTTGCTCAGTACAAGTAACTTGTTGGTACTTTGCAAATTGTGTATTGCTAGGGTGATGAATAAAAAGTTTGTTTGCCGTTAAAAAAAATCATGTTGCTATAGATAAATGGTTCTATGATATAGCATTTTAAGCATTTGTGGTTAACTTTATGAATAACAATTAGAAATAAGTAATTTTCCTTCACAACAGAGTATTGGGCTCCTAATCCCTAAATATTCTTTCTTCCCATCTTTTTGCTTCTTTTCCAAAAGCATCAACGCAACAGGTTGTATAGATGTGCTTCATTAAGTTTGCTACTTTCACCAAGTTCTCAAAATAATAACATTTTTTGTAGATGAAATTAGTACACCTGCACACCACCTTTTTATATGTAAATTTATTTATGTTACAACCTATTTATAAAGTTATTATATGAGTTTCTTAAAGTTGTACTTCGCTTTCAAGTGTTTTTGTGCTACTTTTCTGCAATCGGTGGTTGAGTTGCAGGAAGAAAAGAATGGTGGAGCATTGTACGTTTGGAATTAAGATAGCTAAACTTTGGTTCAAAGTGTTATGATTTGAATATTACACCCGTTCCAATGTTAAAGCCAACTTCGTTTATCATTCCGTTACTCTCATTTAGAAACCGAGTAGTAGGATAAGGATGTTTGCTTTCTAATATGGATCTAAAGTTAAAACTGGTATAGGAGTTTGATTATGGTTGTGTTTATTTTGGACGTGCATGATTAGTTATAGCAAGACTAATATGGTGATCAGAATCAAATTGATTTGCTGAATAGTGAACATAATTGTAGCACCATGAATGTTGAAGAACATAAAACTGAGGGAGTGAATGTTGGTTTAGGTGTATTAGCAATGTTTTTTCTTACTGAGGTATCTATATTTTTATTTACCGTTCTGTTAAAATTAAAATGTGGGTAACTTTCCTATAACAAGGGTGAAAACACGAGATGAGGTCAAACTATTAATACTTAATAACGACGGGAAACCTACAGATAAAACAACTAACGTGGTTTATAAAGAGATTTTCAACGAAGTGATCGTTGCATATTCATGTATTTCAATTTGTCGTCGTAATCTAATATATTCAGTTGTCTTTTACCGTGTATAAAATCAAAATATTTAATGTCAGCGGTATTAATGAAGAAATTTTCTTTTACCAAACCGCGAAGCTCGCGGGTTCTTAAACTAGTTAATCTATAAACGATTGCATTCATTCCTAAACCATTTTGCGGAATGTTAAACCATCAAATCAAACCATAGACTAAACCGTCTAAACGGTTAAACTACCAAATCAATCGGTTTAGGGGTTGTTTGTTTACCTCTTAACGAGACTCTTAATGATTCAGACATCTTACTAGTTCAGCACTTGATGGTTCAGACTGTTTGTTTCACGTGCAGATGTCTGAATGGTTCAGACATTGCCTCTGAATGGTTAAGATATATACAGAGTCTGAATGGTTAAGACCTCTAATCTTAATTGGTCAGACATTTGCCTCTGAACAGTTAAACATTATACATGCTCTTAATGGTTCAGACATCTTACTGGTTCAGCACTTAATGGTTCAGACCTCTTACTGATTCAGCACTTAACCATTCAGATGTTGCGAAACAGCCCCTTACTTATGTTAGGACACTTCATCTAGTGTTAACATTTATGAATACCCATACCCGCAAAAATCCTAAACGATAAAAGTCCACCACATGGTAATAAAAAAATCATAAAGAATTTGATAAACCTAATAACAAATTCCGAATACATAAATATCAAATTCCTAATTCCCAAAATAAAATAAAAAGATAAATTCCTAATACATCATTAATTTATTTCATTAACAAACAATGGATAGTTTTTCCTAATACATCATTAAACTTGCCTTATCGTCTCTCTTTTTCTTCTTAAGCCTTTCATCTACTAATGCGTACCATAACATAATGTGTAAAATGCGTTCGAACAAAAAACATAAAGTGTAAAATAATATAAAAAGCCAATAAAAATACAATACACATACCATTAGTAATAAATAGGGAAATTGGCCTGTAATAATCTCACATAGACCTTATTGGCCATTAATAATCACACCTCAAAATATTCCCCCTATAAGTCCCACCTTTCACCTATTTTTCCTACAATTGTCCCCCATTAAAAAAACTTAACGGAGTTAAGCTTTTTTTCCAAATTACAAACAGTTTTTTTTGGGCTTTTGATCAGAACGATGATACGAGTTCATTGATGTAGAACTTACTTCGAAGTGGTGCTCCAAGTGACTTGATTTTGGTTAACTGGATATTTAAACACCCGAATTGAAGCGCCGTTTTCATCGTTTGGAGCACCGTTTCTTGGCAAGTTTTACATCAATGGACTCGTATCGTCGTTCTAATCAAAAGCCCTAAAAATCTGTTTATAATTTGGAAAAGAGCTTATCTCTGTTAAGTTTTTTTAATGGGGGACCATTGTAGGAAAAAAATAGGTGAAAGGTGGGATTGGTGGGGGGAATACTCTAAGGTGGGATTATTAATGGCCAATAAGGTATAGGTAGGATTATTACAGGGCATTTTCCTTAATAAATAATGAAAAGCCAATAAAAATACAATACACATACCTTTAGTAATAAACTAGGTTAGAACCCGTGTATTATACGGGTTGAATAAATGTAATTTTATATATTAAATAATAAAAAGTTATATCTTTATAAACCCCGTATATTGTACGGGTTAAATAAATATAATTTTATATATCAAATAATAATAAAAAGTTATATCTTTAAAAACCATGTGTATTACATAGATTAAATACATGTAATTTTATATACTGAAATACTAAAAACGTCGTATCTTTAGAAATCCGTGTATAATCGGGTTGAATAAATCTACCAAATAATAAAAAATTACATCCTTAAAAACCTCTTATATTACACGTGTTGAATAGATTTAAAAAAGAGTTATATCTTTAAAAACCATGTGTATTACACAGATTAAATAAATGTATTTTGTATATTAGATACTAAAAACGTCGTATCTTTAAAAAACCCGTGTATAGTCGGGTTGAAAAATCTACCAAATAATAAAAAAAACTATATCCTTACAAAACCACGTGTATTACACGTGTTGAATAAATCTAATTTTACATAGCAATGATAAAAAGTTATATCTTTAAAAACTTCGTTTATTACACGGATTATATAAATATAACTTTGTATAGTAAAAAATAAAAAAAATTATATTTTTAAAAACTACGCGTTTTACACGAGTTGAATAAATATAATTTTGTATACCAAATAATAAAAAAAAGTTATATTTTTAATAAATTAGAATAACATTTAAAGTATGATAAGATTTAATATTAATTTATTATTTATTTGGTTAATATAAGATAAGTATAGATTTGAGGATGTCTTCAATGAATGACACGTGTCCAAAAATTGGTTTCTTTTACTACAGTAGACTAGCGGTAAGACCCGTGTGCAAACACGGGTGGCTTTTAGAAAACCATGCATAACACATTTTGATAGAAAGTAAAAAAATAATTAGTGCAGACTTACAAAATTGATATAAACTAATGGTCAATGGGTTTAGTCAACAGGAATTCCATTATGTTGATAACCAAACCACTGTTGTCTATCGACTGTTAAAAACCTCTGTTGCTTTCCAACAGACGTTTGCTAATAAATGTCATCCATTATCTCCAACAGAGTTTGCAACATTGATAGATGGTAAGTATCAGATGTTAGTCAACCCATGTTAGAAAGGTTAGTCAACGGAAGTTAAAAGGGTTAGTGAACAGATGTTAAGAGAATAATGTTATGAACAATGAATTTATTGCTCTCATTAAAAATGAGACATGGGAACTTGTTACTACAACACTAGATATAAACATTTTTTGCAGCATATGTTCTCAGGATAGGCTTCATGCAGAGCAAATATCAGATGCTTTCAGAAACTTCTATTGCTTTCCAACAAACATTTCCTAACAACTGTTCCTCCATTATACCCAACAGACGTTGCCAGCTTGACAGATGTTAAGTATCACCATAGATTTTGTAAAACTTCTTTGTAAACTACATTAGTAGTGGTTGTACAAACTCGTTTTTCTTTATCATAAATCAAAACTTTCAACCCCTTCCTACTTTTTACCCTAGATACAGCAACATAGAGCTGGCCATGACTAAACACTGGACGTGGAAGATACAAACCAACACGCTCCAACGATTGTCCTTGACTTTTATTTATTGTCATAGCAAAACACAGTGAAAGTGGGAATTGTCTTCAAGAAATCTTCACTGGTATTCTTTTATCAGAAGGTGTCATCTTCAGTCTTGAAATCAAAGTATGGTGACCTACATTAGTCCCTGTGATAATTTTTGCTTCAATCACAACTTTTCCGAGTTTCGTGACTTGTAAACGTGTACCGTTACACAATCCATTTGCCTGATCAATGTTTCTAAGTAACATCACTGGAGCACCAAGTTTCAATACTAATTTATGGTTAGGCAAACCAGACAAACGAAGATTGTTTAACACATCAGGTAGAAACAATGCCATGTTAAGCTCTGATTCTTCCTCAGATTGATATAAATTATCTGAACTAAAATAAATCTTCTCTTCACCATGCAAATTCTCTAACAACTCTTTATTTATTGAATCCACTACTTCATTAGTTGGAGCAAGAATCGCTCTTTGTTGGAAATACGTAAATCCCACAGAAACTTATTCATGTCCGGATATGTAAATGAAATGAGAGAAGAAATAGGATTGACTTGGTCATGAATAAGTAAATCATCTGGAATTTCAATATCTACCTCACCATCATTTTCTTCACCAAGCAGACCATCACCAAGCTTTAAAATCCATTCTGCAAATTCCTTTATTTCTTTTAAATCTGTTTCCTGACATCCAACTCTTAATCTCATATTCCCAGTTAGCTTTAGTACTTGACAGTATCGCCATATATAAGAAGAATTCAAAGAAGCATTGACTATCATTGTTCTGGTACCTTTAGGGATGACCGGAAGAATTTGTCTAAAATCACCACCAAATAGAATGACCTTTCCTCCAAAAGGCTTGCATTCCATGTTCGGTTGACTGGAACGTGATATGTCTCTCATTGTTCTATCGAGAGCCTCGAAACAATGCTTGTGAGTCATAGGTGCTCCATCCCAAATAATCAAAGTTGCTCTTTTAATTAAATCACCTAATTCAGTATTAGGCTCTATCGAACATATTGAATCCTCATTAATGTTGATTGGAATTACAAACCTTGAATGAGCAGTTCTACCACCATCCAGCAAAAGTGAAGCAATTCCACTGGATGCAACATTCAATACAACTTCACCTTTCGATCGTAATGCAGCTGCGAATGTCTTCCAAAGAAACGTCTTTCCAGTTCCACCATAACCATATACAAAAAAGACACCTCCATCACCTTTTTCAATCGCTTTCATAACAATTTTATATATTCTTTCCTGTTCGGCAGTTAAACACTTTACATAACCATCATGTTCCCTTTGAAGAGCTACTCTGTCCTACGATAGTTCTTTCATTATCAATCGGTTGTTCGACGACGAAATATAATTGTCCGGAACACTTGGTATATCATCAAAATTTCTCACTGTACTCCCATTGATAAGTAGCAACTTTTCAATTTCAGATAGACAAATATTTTCAAGTTCTTCTTGTTGAAGAACCAAATCTAAAACAAATGCTGAAAAAAGTATTAGTTTTTTCCCAATAACGGAGCTATTGCATAACATTAATGTAGTTGTATACAACTTTAATAAAATAATCACACTACCTGCAATGCCAGTTATCTTTCGTTGCTGATACAGAATGTCTTCACATAACAGGGACTTCGTTTCCGACCAAAAAAACCAGGATGAGATATCGAATTTGACAGCAACAACATTACAAAAAAAGTCCTCAAGAAATGTCACACCCGCTCATAGCGAAAGCGCGATGTGTGATCTGATTGGTTCTCATTGCATAATCAATATAAGTGAACATTCTAAATGAATAAAACATGCTCCAATGCCATTGACATAATTGTTTCAAAAGAACACAACACGAGTTAAGTGTATTGGTTACAAACCATTAACTGAAAATAAATTGTCATTGTTTCATACATCAAAATGAGAGTTTCAAACTACTAAGGCTTTGACCACTATATTGCCGCAAAGAGGTGGTATATAACAGGCAAACCCTTTAAAAGATGACATGGAGTCTTGATACTTGTTTTCTTGTCTGAAATCCCCGACATGGTCCACTAATTCCCTGAAATACATGTTAAGTTGAAAACATCAACAAAAGTTGGCGAGTTCATGCAGTTCAGTTGTAAAAGATGAATTTGTAAAACGTGTGATGTAGTATGTAAAGAGTCAATGAAATCGTTGATCATTAATGTTTTGAAAGGACAATAATATATGTGACGAATTAGGAAGCAATCCATACCTAGACGATTTCGTGTCGACTATCCTCGACTGGGACACAAACGCACTCTTCTGTATGGGTCCAAGACCAAGAGTGGGGCTCGCCAAAACCCATTAGATCTAACCCTTTGTTCCTAGGTCCAAACTAGATTAATGGTGCTTAGTTGTATAACCCTATTCGCACATGATCTATGGTGTTTCATTCCTTGACTTATCATACTATTGAACATGTATTTTCCCCGATAGTTGTAAAGTTGAAAAGCATTTAAAATGAAGAGGGGACATGAACTCACAGAATTGCGTCCGTAAACTGTGTGTAACTGTGATCTCACATGCGGTTGTCTTGAATTGTATCACGACCTACAAACGTCCTAGATTTGTTAGACACTTCGGTCTTTGTAATGACTCATGTACAAGTCTTCTATCTTGAATATGTATTAGGACTTGTATGTATTTGTTATTCGTTGAATTGTATCTTAGATGTATTAATTGATAACTGTTTAATATATATTTTGCCAAATATATATATTCTTGTATCTTGTGAGTCGTATCATACTTGTATAATTGTATTTTCACCAAGTGTTGGTGATGTAAGTGGGTATACAATTGTACGTATAGGAATACGTATAGCTTTGTATTCATTATACATGATCTTGTATTCTTGAAATATATATATATATATATATATATATATAAATATATAACTTATGCTTGGTAAAGGTATGTGTAAAATCATCTTAAAAATAATCTATTTTTAAGACAATATATAATTTTAGTCTTTCACCAAAATAATACATTTTAGATGTTATGAAATATATATATATATATACATATATATATATATATATCTTTATTTACTTCAAAAATAATACCTTTTTAAGATAAACCAAGTGTAATATATATTGTACACTTGTAGAATATATAAGGTCATTTGTTCGGTTTTGAAAATGTAGTTTACCAAACTTTGATATATCATATATTGTAGTCCAAAATACTTATAAAGTCCGTTTATTTGTCCATATGCCCAATTTGTCCATAAGTTGTATCCGGGTGTCCGAATCGTCCGTAATTTGTATTCAAGGTGTTTTTATATGTATTCTTGTAAGTCTTTAGTTGTAAACGTGTCTTGTATTTTTTTGTATCATTATAATCAAGTTCCTAACTTTCATATATAACTAATACAAATAATAAACACCTAGCACATATTTGTTAAGATCACTAAATATATATTTTCTCAAAAATATATATTTATATCTATTTTTGTTTTTAGAAAAACTACACTTTCTAATCTTGTATTCTTGTAATGACTTTGTAAAAAAAAATGATAATTTTTCTAACGCAAGATTTTCAAGAAAAATTGGCCATAGTTCCTTTGAAATATGAACTTTGCCATGTTTATTAAAACATATCATTTTCTTTAAAAATCAACAACAAATTACTCATATCATTTCTACACAAAAGTATATGAGATTTATAACAAACTTTAACAAGATGAACTCCTAAACATGTAGGGTTTTTGTATGATCTTTACATACGTTTACTTGTTTAAAAATCATACTTTACTTCAAGTTTTGCCAAACTTTTATAAAAACCCATCTTGTATGTTTACTTTTATAAATCTTTCAAAGTTTATAGTTTTTAGTGAAATCTTTTACACACTTTTTCAACATCAATATTTATGTTCGTCCATTAACATCAAGTTTAAAATAACCCTTTCAAGACTTTCATGTACACTTGTTAGATTATGTTTTTAAACATCATCTAACAAGTTTACATATCATGTTCATCATAACTAGCTCAAATAAACAAGTAACAAGTTTCATATCACAACATAAACTACTTATATATTATGATTTTTAGTTTGCTTTCATGTATTTCCATCTTTATTTTTGTATGATTGTTTTAGATAATAACTTGTTCATAAGTAATATATACATAAACAAGTATGAAATAAAGATTAGGATGCTCACTTCTAGCTCTTGTGGCTAGGGAAGATCTTGATGAAAATGATGAGCAAAGATGATGAAGATTATGATGGTTGAAAGCTCTTAGATGGATTAAATTGCTTGCTTCAACTTGGAGATGCCTTAGATCTTCTCATGTTCCATGGAAATGCATCTTGATCATCAAGAAAGTGGCTTGAAAATGAAGATGGGATGAAGGTTATGTTGGCTGAAAATGGGGATGAAGATGGGAAGTTATGTGTGTGTTTTTGATGGTGTGAAATATGATGGAAATGATCAAGTAAAGGTAAGATTACAAGGTTTTAATCATTCATCAAGTTACCACTTGCAAAACTTAGGAAAATATCTAGATATTTCATCAAGTTGTTCAAGCTATGGGTCCCACATGGGGGCGGTCATGTATGGGGGGGGTCTTGTTTTGTGAAATGTTTTAAGTGTTTAAATGTTAGTAAAAATGTAGAAAAAGATTTAAGTGTTTAGATGTTTAGGGTTTTCAATTGTTTTAAGATATAAGATGATCATAACTAGCTTTAAATGACCAAAAATAGTGTTAACTAGTTCGGAAAAAAAATGTCTAGATAGTGTTCGGATATTCGTTTGGCGTTTGTTCCGCTAGTAAATAGTTGAAGGATTAGCTTATGTAAATTGTAAGGAATGATATGGTTATTGGTTTAAATGATAACCCCAATGTATTTTCATATGAATTTGAAGTTAAACAACACTTTTACACATTGTATTAAAAATAAAATGCAGAATTTTGCCGATTTTCTGCATAAAAGTGCTGAATTTGTTACTTATAGTGCTTTTCGGATAGTTTTTAGTGTTTGTTGGACTTCGGGAAGGTATTAAACTAAACCCTTGCATTCCCACTTAGGGTTTAATGTATAGTTGATGTTGGACACTCGCCTAATTCCTAAATATGTCATTAAGCTGAGTTCTGCGCTTCCTGCGTTTCTATCTGCACTAATAGTCTACTAGGTAACTGTACTAGTTGTTTAGATGCATTGTTTAATCTGTTTCAGATGTGACCAATAAAATGAATAATGTACACTATAAATATGTATTTCATGAGTATTCTAGGTGTATGTCATGTAATCATGCAGTTCGAATGTTCAAAACACATAACTGTATAACTTAAATGTTTAATTTAAATGTACGAAAATTACCAGAAAGTGGCAGTTGTCACAAGAAATCTCTGGTTGACCATGTGCTAGCTTCTTTGACGGCATTAACATATTCCTTATCATCATCCAACAGTCCCCGTGCAAAACATGCATCTTTAAATGTTTCAAAAACCTGTCCATCAACTGTTTTTATATCTTCAAAACAGGTTGGTCCCCTAATATGGTCCAGTAAAATCCTTAGGTAATAACAATCACAAAGTGATGGTGGGACATAATGTATCCTCCCAACTGATCCATACAGATGCTTTCTTCGATTCCATTTCCGATTTTTAGCTTTCCATACATAATATCCCGGAAACTGAACATACTTCAATGTCCTGGCAAATTCATCGACTTTGTTACAATTCATCCACTCTGTGAACATTGTCATTTTCAGAGTTGGATCATTAACAATATCATACAAATTATCATGATCGTTATACACAATACTCTGATAGCCGGAAAGGCAAGTCCATCGCGGGCACAATGAAAAGACAATACTTCAACAACTAGATATCTATAATGTATATTATACATGAATATTCTCCAAGCAGCTTCACAAGCAGAGATATATCTACAATCAAGGTATGCTTTTATCTCATCTACAGCTACATTCTGCTGCGTATCATTGTTGGTGCTACTGGATTGAAAAACAGAAGTCGTGACTCTATCAGGCCCCTTATTAATATATTTAAACAAATATTTGATAGAACCTGACTGGTTGCACCATTCAACGTTAATTTGGCACTGATACTTTCTGAGCAGGAGAGTATTGTAAGGAACTACAAACCTATTATCAAGTGCCACACCATTCTTTACTACTGTATTACTTGTTTGACGACGACGATAGACAGTATATCCTTCAGAATCAACACAAGTCTCATCTACATATTTTTTGGGAAACTTTTTAGAACATTTTTGCTGAACCATACATGGACAAAGTGGGTTGTCTGTACCACATGGTCCATGAATCATAAATTGCTTGACAAACTCATATAATTCAGGATCTCTTTCTTTATCTGATATCTCAGCACTAATAACACAATCAATATCAGATGCAGTTGAAAATTTGCTTTCAGCACTCAAGAACAAACATATGTGAGCATGTGGGAGTCCACGCTTCTGAAATACTACTGTATACATAATTGAAATTTTTCAACAGTGAGTTGTTAGATAAATATAATTAGATGTTAAAAGTAAAAAATATAACTAAAAGGTACCTGCTTGTATATCACCAAAGAATTTATCTTTCTTGAAATCTTTTATAAGATGATCCAATTTACACTTGAATAATCTAGAGATAATATCCGGTTTGTCTTCAGCATTAAGAGCTTTATCATGCAAACACCTACAAATCTCAGGCCAGTTGGGATTACAAGTCACCGTTATGAGTAAATCGAGATATCCAACAGACTTGCAAATTGCCATAGCATCCAAGTACTTTTGCATCATATATCTAGAACCACCAGTAAATGATGAAGGTAAAAGTATAGGTTTACCACAACTTGAGGCATTATTCTCTCCACTTTCAACAATAGCATTCAAGTTCTTAAGACTTTAAGTTCTAAGTTTTGGTTGTTGTGACCTTATATAATTCAACCTCGCAGATTCTATCATCATGTATCCATCAACCAAAAACTGTTGAAATGGTATCATGAAGCTAACATCTGCTGTTACTTAACAGATGATGCAGTCTTTAAACCAGTGGCGTCTCTGAGAATTCATGTACCCTGTTCGAGGTCAAAAAAATGTGCCCTTATATCTTAACGATAAACAAGGCATTTACGGAAATGACAAAATCGTATTATTCGATAAATAATGTGCAACATCCGCCAAAAACGGATCTCCGATACCCATCCGTTTTGAAAACCGGATCCTAAACGAACTTCTTTTATTTATATTAGATGTCGCGTATTTAGAAATTACTATAACTAGTTTTTTTCGGGTTTAAAATATTAATTTTATGAATGAAACTTGTTAGTCCCGTTAATAATTACAAAAGAAATAACTAACCTAGTTATAAATTTTAGATTAAATTAATTTCCTAATTGAAGGGACTGATTTGGTATTTCTTTAGAACTTTTAAGTGCAGGGACCAGTTGTGCAATTATTGGAAACTGTTAAATGAAACTCAATAAAAAAGAAGTGAACCAAGGAACTTGAACCCGAGTCTCACCGGGCCCAAAGAACTAACCAAAACACGCGCGCCACTGCACCAAAGATCATTTTATGTATATTCTTTGATTCGATTTCTATTTATTAACATATATATATATATATATATATATATATATATATATATATATATAGGTAGAGGATCCTGTAAAAAGTGCTCAAAGTGTGAGAAGTGTAAGAAGTGTATTATAACACTATATATAATACTATATAACACCATATAAACACCGTATAACAATATGAAACAACATATAATACTATATAACACTATGTAACACTATATATCATTATATAACAAATATAACACTATACATCTATCATAGACATGTTATCAGACAACCTATAGTGTTATATTTGTTATATAATGATATATAGTGTTACATAGTGTTATATGGTATTATATGGTGTTACATATTGTTATACGGTGTTTATATGGTGTTATATAGTATTATATATAGTGTTATAATACACTTCTTACACTTCTCACACTTTAGGCCCTTTTTACACTATCCTTACCCAAGTAGAGGATCCTGTAAAAAGTGCTCAAAGTGTGAGAAGTGTAAGAAGTGTATTATAACACTATATATAATACTATATAACACCATATAAACACCGTATAACAATATGTAACAACATATAATACCATATAACACTATGTTACACTATATATCATTATATAACAAATATAACACTATACATCTATCATAGACATGCTATCAGACAACCTATAGTGTTATATTTGTTATATAATGATATATAGTGTTACATAGTGTTATATGGTATTATATGGTGTTACATATTGTTATACGGTGTTTATATGGTGTTATATTGTATTATATATAGTGTTATAATACACTTCTTACACTTCTCACACTTTAGGCCCTTTTTACACTATCCTTACCCTATATATATATATATATATATATATATATATATATATATATATATATATATATATATATAGGATAAGGATCATGTGAGAAGTAGTAGGCTATTTGAGAAACTTGAGAAGCATTCTGGACCACACATTTTCCTTAAGCAAAAAAATGCAAAAAAAAAAAAAAGTAAAAAAATGCAACTTTTTTTTTTTTTGGAAAAATCGCAGGTTTTTCTTTAAAAATTTAATTTTTTATTTTTGATTTTTTATTTTTAATTTTTTTTTGGGATTTATACACATGTGTATATTGTTAATCTTTTTAACTATACATATATGTATATTGTCAATTATACATATATGTATATACATGTTTAAAATTGAAAAATAAGTGTTATTTAGGGTTTAGCATTAGTATTTAGGGTTTAGCATTAGGGTTTATGGTTTAGCTTTATGGTTTAGGGTTTAGCATTAGGGTTTAGAATTAGGGTTTAGCTTTTGGGTTTAGCATTAGGGTTTAGCTTTAACTTAGGGTTTGCATCAGGGTTTAGCATTAAGGGTTTAGCTTTAGGGTTTAGCATTAGGGTTTAGCTTTAGGGTTTAGAATTAGGGTTTAGATTTAGGGTTTAGCATTAGGGTTTAGAATTAGGGTTTAGCTTTAGGGTTTAGGGTTTAGCATTAAGGTTTAGCTTTTGTGTTTATGGTATAAGGTTTAGGATTTATAACACATATTTTTTCAATTTTAAACATGTATATACATATATGTATAATTGTCAATATACATATATGTATAGTTAAAAGATTAACAATATACTCATATGTATAAATCCCAAAAAAAAATTAAAAAAAAATTAATCCTTAAAGAAAAAGCTGCGATTTTTCAAAAAAAAAATTTGCATTTTTTTCACCTTTTTTTTTTTTTTTGCATATTTTGCTTAGGAAAAATGTGTGGTCCAGATTGCTTCTCAAGTTTCTCAAATAGGGTGGACTTCTCTTAGGATCCCTACCCTATATATATATATATATATATATATATATATATATATATATATATATATATATATATATATATATATATATATATATATATATATATATATATATATATATATGATAGGGATATGGTAAAAAGTGTCTAAAATGTAAGAAGGGTAAGAAGTGTTTTAAACCATTGGATATTTGATCTAATGGTTGAGATCAATAGGGTATAAAAATGTAAATTGTGTTTTAATTAGAGGGACGTTATGTAAAATTGAAGGGCAATAGTGTCTTTTTCAATGTTTCAAATATAGTAACCGTATCCTACACAACCAAAAACACCTACATTCACTCCTTTTCCCTTAAAAATCGGAATTAATAATCAATATCTAAATCGGAAGCCTCTGTGTTTTATATAAGATTCAAGGCGTGGTGTTTTACATTTAGAAGAACTGTAATCAGATTCATGGCATGGTGTTTTAAAACATCTGGATAAATTGACTATGATTCAAGTCATGGTGTTTTATCTGGAATCCAGAAAACACCATGACTTGAATCATAGTGTTTTATCTGGAGACATTATTCAATACAAACATGACTATGATTCAATACAAAACATTCCCAGATTTTAAAACACCATGACTATGATTCAAGTCACGGTGTTTTATCTGGACAATCAATACAAAACATTCCCAGATTCTAAAACACCATGACTATAATTCAAGTCATGGTGTTTTATCTGGAGACATTGTTCATGGCGTGGTGTTTTAAACATCTGGAGACAATGACTATGATTCAAGTCATGGTGTTTTATCTGGAATTCAAGTTAGATAAAACACCATGACTTGAATCATAGTCAATGTTTCCATATGTTTAAAACACCACGCCATGAACAATGTCTCCAGATAAAACACCATAACTTGAATCATAGTCAATGTCTCCAGATTTTTAAACACCACACCATGAACAATGTATCCAGATGTTTAAAACACCACGCCATGAACAATGTATGATTAAAAGATGATGAAGAATATAAAACAATCAGATGTATACTGTTTCCTAAAATTTCTCCTAATTCAAAATTCGATTCAAACCCTAAAAAAACTCATCGCCAGTTTTTTTTTTGGCAGTTATTCTTGGAAATCAATTAAATGATAAAAATGTCAAATTACTAATATATCCTTTTGAATTAATTAGGATAAAGGACACACTTGTCATTCCCAAATTATTTCTCACACTTCTCACAAAAGTCCCACTTTTTACAGGATCCTCTACCTATATATATATATATATATCAGTCTAAAAAACACGTGCCCCTCGAAATCACGGGCCCTGTGCGAAAGTCCTCCCCGCACACCCTCATAGCCGCCCCTGCTTTAAACATCTGAAACTAAAGGAGACACTTAACATCTATTTCGCTAAAGTCTGCCAAACCTAAAGCTCTCTTGAAGACAACATCTGTTGAAGCAAAGTCTATTGAACCAAACATCCTCTGCTGATAAACACAAAGACTTTTGAACCAAAGGTCTGCCAAAGATAACCTCTGCTGATGAATACAAAAGTATGATGAAGCTAACATCTGCTGTGATTTAACAGATGATGCAGTTCAACAGAGGATTTCAACATCTGAGAAGCACACGGATCATGATCAACAGATGATAAGGTCTGTTGAATGATCAACAAATTTACGACCGATCATTGTCATAATCTAACTTGAATTATACTCTAAAACCTCTAAATACAAATAACAGTCTTTTGAAAATCTGCAACAAAAGGAATACAGTCAACATCTTCTTATATAAAGTCTACCAAACCCAAAACTCTGTTGAAGAGAAAATCTGTAAAAGCAAAGTCTGTTGAATGAAACATCTGTTGATAAACAAAGAGACTGTTCAAGCAAAGGCCTACCAAAGAGAACCTCTGCTGTGGACTAACAGATGATGCAGTTCAATAGAGCTTTAACAGACCATGATCAACTGGTGATAAGGTCTGTTGAAGCAAAACCTGCTCAACGGATTCTAACAGTTTTCCTACTAACCAATTCATTAAAGTAGTACTCATTCACTAAAAATAATATATATAACCATACTACTTGTGCAAAAAATGAATATTAACAATAATATAATAACAATAATATTCAAATTGTAGCAATTACATACAAAATCCATCAGTTTAGATGATTCAAATTGTAGCCATAACATACCAAACTTTCAAACACACCAGGTTAAAACAACAGTTAACAAACATAACTAAAAACCACAATTTTAGTCTTCAAAATAAGTTGTTTTTACTTTCCATTCAGACTTAATCCAGAATCCTTTTCAACCTCTGCTGCTGAAAAGTCTTTCGTAACATGACCAACATCCTTGCAACAAATCATAAAACAACTAATGAATATTTATTCAATCTGTTATTATATTGCCAGAAATAAAGAGTATAGTTATGATTTGCAGAAAGTAACAAAAATTACTTTTCCATTTCCTTACACTTTACATGTTGTACAACAGCCATCAGATGCTCATGAGCTGTCATTTTATAGATGAATTCGTTAAACTGCAGAGCATAATCATTCCACACAATACATCGCAAAACCGTAACCCAACATGGAAACAATATTCATTTAACCATAAACTAAACACTAATTTATGACTAGTTTTCTAGAATCTATAAAATCAAAAAGTGAATGAATAACAACATAAAATCAAACGAAAATTATGGCCATATATTAAAGTAGTAAATGAGCAACAAATTAACAAATATATTCACCTGAAGAGGGAATAAATTTGTTGATCTCATTTATTACCATGATTCCACATTAGATACAAAGACTGTTAGTCTCATTTAAATACCAATAGTCCTGATCTCATTTTTTAAGATCATTCCACAGTAAATATAAACAATAATTTGAATTCATGACTGAAAATGTAAACCACCACTTACTCTAACTCTTGAATATCGCTTTTCATACTATTAGTGTCTTTTGAAGGTCGGCCAACGAATTCAAGACCTCCACACCAAATAACAAATCCAGCAACATCTACCTGAAGAACATTTAAACAAAGTATTTTTTTTGCATAAAAACCTACAGTTTGTGATAAAAAGAAAAAATCAAAGAATATACATCCTCAATAAACTACCGTACAAAACTCATGAACATTTATATTACAAACCTACAAAGCATAGAATCAGGAATTCACACATATACATATATTTTTAAACACAAATAGACATTACCTTTTCATCAATGAAGATGAGATCCATTTTATAACATTGATTCCATTTTCGGAAGATCCTCGCTCTCATGTGCCACAAATCTTTCCCAGGAACAGTTATAATAGAAACCTATAAAGCATAGAAACAGGAATTCACAGATATACATCCATAGAATCCTTTATACACGAATGGAAAAAACACAAATACACCATACCTTTTCATCAATGAAGATGAGATCCATTCTATAACCTTGATTCCATTTTCGGGTGATCCTCGCTTTCATGTGCCACAAATCTTTCTCAGGATTCAAATCGTTAACTAAACTAAAATTGTTAATCTCAACTGACGCGACGTGCTTCTAATTCGGAAATCGGAATGAATTCAAATTTCAAAATACAAAAGCAGAGAACATGAGAGTGGAAATATGAAGAGGGAAATGAGAAAAAAACCTTTATATAAGAAGATGATTGACAGAAGTGAGTGAGTGACATGCATTAATTGCAAATTACGTATTCCCAGGCATTTTGAATTTGAAATTACTGGCAACTAAACATCTGATGAGATATAGCATTATATGAACCTTCAACCGCTGTTGCTTTTAAAGTATGGATGAATATGAGCAGAGGTTTAGATAGATTTTAAAGTGATTTTATATATTAGGCTTTATGATGCAGTACTGACATAAGAAAAATATTGTTGGACAGCCTCTCTAGCTGCCACGTCAGCTTTTCTTATATCACTCAAATTTCCCCTTTTATAGAAAGTATAGATAGATTATATAAGTACGGTATATAAGTACGGTATTAGTTACACTTAAACTATAACTAAATTACATCTCTTATCATCATTTAAAATAATAAAAAAAATCCTACCATCTGTTCCCCCAAAAAAGAATTTCATAATTATTGCATCTAAATTAATCTTTTTTATTTTCAAAATTAATTAATTAATTAAATAATAAGTAAACGGCAACCAAAATAAAATAAAAATAAAAAAACAAAAAGCTACGAAAAACAGCACCAGTCACGCGCAGATTCCAAATCTTTAACCTTCAACGACGGGGAAAAGTCGCACATACACACACAAACACACATCACCAGAACCTCCATAGAACTTTCTCCCCAATTTCACACACAAATCCCTAATTCTCTCTCTCTCTCTATAACCCTCACAATTTCACCTTATTTATCATTCACGATCCACTGATTCCGATCGCAATTCAACAGTTAACCGTCGCGATTCACGAATTAGGGTTTCCTTTTTCAACCGATTGGATGATTTTCTGGCTGTGATGATGACGGCGAACGTAGGGACATCGTATGAGTGGAAATTCGACGGCGAGGATGAGGATGAAGGCTTTGTTGCGGATGATGCATCGATGAGCATGGATATGGACTCGTTTATGAGTATTTTGGAGGAGACGATGCCGGAGGATTGTTCTCAGGTAGTTTTTTGTTGTTTGTTTGGTTATATGAGGTTGATTTGGTGTTTGATAGTGGAAGAATGTTGGTTATGACGTTATGTGATGTTGTATGAATTGTGTGTGTGTTTGATTGGAGGATTAAATATCATTTTGGTTTTTTAAAAGTGGAATTGTGGAGTGATGGTTTTAGAGTATACCATGTGGGATGTTTGTTAGGGTTTGATGTGTGGATTATGGTTTTTGTGTAATTGCATAAGGTGTTTGATGTTTTTGTTTCTTTTAGCCTGGTATTTGTCGTATTTTCGGGCTAATGATGTGTTTGATTGTAGGATTTAACATCATTAGATGAGTCATGAGTTAATAGTTGTCAAAGGCACAAGGCGCTTACAACGCGAGGGCCCTGAGATAAGCACTACGCATAGCATAAATGTGCCAAAGTTTGGGGTTTTAGACATGTTTTAGGGCTAGAGAGATTCCAGACCATTTTTGGACGTTCCAACCAATTTGCCCAGAAGTTGCAGATTTTTGTCAGAATCTCCCCAGAATCAGACCGAAAGCTGACTGAAACTCTGCTCTAAGGTCGCCGGAGGGCCTTGGTGGCAGCAAGGTGTTTTCCTTGCGCCTTGCCACGCCTGAAGGCCGAGGCGTGCACCCGAAGGGCTTTTGACAACATAGGATGAGTTTTTGTTTACATAATGATGAATATGAACAACTTTGATAGTTTAAATTTGGTTCCTTGAATAGTTTGTGTTTATATAGTGCCTTAATGCTGTTGCGAAAGGCGCCTTTGTTAACAAATTAATAATGTGATTTTTTTTCTTATGTTGTTAAAAAAGCATTTAAGTTAGAAACTTACTGTTTGATATACATTTTACAGAATGGATTAGCTGATCCTTCTTTAAGTACTGCGCCATATAACGAGTCAGCTTCAGATGCTGGTCCTAATGAATACTCTCCAACCCTTGATGGTAACAGTTACTTTTCATGAACCAACTTATGTATTTTATATCGTATGTGAATTCTCGAATTTTATGATTATGGATTATCTCTATTCACTTGGATTTTCTCTTCAGATCATGCAGAAGCTTCAGCAGGTAGAACTGTTTGCTCAAGTGGTTCATCTGATTTTGAGAGACAAACAGTTAATCACGGGGTGGTGGGACCTCCGCCAGACGTCTCCTCAGCACACCTTTCCAGTTGGACCCCTGGTGATTGGGCGGCACCACTTCCGCCAGGTGTCTCTTCTAGCCATTATGACAATAGGGAAGATTTTTCATCATATAGCCGCCACAATGATGTTAATGAACCTAAAAATGGGACCTTTGGTACTGGTGACGGTAATGTTGATCTCAATTTGATGGATAATTCTGGGATGACTGATGAAATGTATTCTGACGTTTTCTACAACGTGAATGAGAAATCTTATATGCCATATATCATGGACATAAACGAACCGTATTCTGGCACCCAAGCTGCGATGTACAATAGTGGAATGTTATTTGATGATAAGATTGCATTAGGAAATGGTCCTTTTTTACGGAGCAGTGAAAGCTCTACCAAAATGCCTGCTAAAGTGTCTGCCAATGGAACTCATTATCCTTCTATGTTACCAAACAAACAACACTTTATTTCTATAGTGGATGAGAAACCTGATGTGGGTACTGAAAAGTCATTTGATGTTGCTGATCTGTTAACTGACAAAAACTCATTGCCACCGTTTTACGGAATCAACAATTCTCACCATTTTAGACCCTCCCAGTCGTATGTTCATCAAGATGTTTTAATTAAGAAGCAACATGTTTCTACAAAGGAAGAAATAGATGGTAGATTTTCTGCATTTTTGCCACCAGAACTCGGCATGCAAGCATTCAGGAAAAATACTACATATATTGATGTTGACGACCCTGATATATGTATTTTAGAAGATATGAGTGGACCTGCGGCTAGAAAACCGTCTTCTGTGGGTGGGAAATCACCTATTAGTGTTCCGGTAAGGCCTCCACTTGGCGTTCCTCCACTTCCCGTGGGATATAACAATGCAAGAACTAAGGCAAATGATGAACATATTGTTTATCGAGCTGCATTGCAGGTGATTCTATTTATTAAGGATTATAAGTTGCAAGATCTTGTTGAATTCGATGAAATTTGAATGTTGAATTGTTGTTCTACTGCAGGATCTTTCCCAACCGAAGTCAGAGGCTTATGCACCTGAAGGTTCATTGGAGGTTCAACTTTTGAGACACCAGGTTCAGATCTGTGAATGAAATATTATTTTTTCGAACATAACTATTTGAAAATGATTTTTTATGATTCTAATTTTTATGCTGATGTTTGGCAGCGAATTGCTTTATCATGGATGGTACAGAAAGAGACTAAAAGCTTGCACTGCTTTGGAGGAATCCTTGCTGATGACCAGGTGTTTATTGTTTATTGTTTAATTTATTTATAACATAGACGTTGCAACCTTGGCCCGTTTAATATGAACGGGGTATGGGTGTAATAAAAAAGTAAGCTAAAAAGGAAACAAGGAGTGTAATTTCAATGCATAAACATTATAAATCATCACGTTTAGAAATTCATTACTTTCAATTTCCGAAGCATATCTGAGACTAATGATTTATAAAGGATTAAATTTTTTTAGATGATACGGGTCAATCGTTTTGACTTGAACCCATGTTGGCCCGTTACCCAACTTGCTGATCAACCCTTCTGGTTCTGTGTGGTAACTCTCTTGCAGGGACTGGGTAAAACGATATCAACAATTTCTCTGATTCTGAAAGAAAGATCTCCATCATCTAGTATTAACACTGCTGAAGCGAATAAGATTAAGACAGAGACTCTTAATTTGGATGATGACGATGACGACGGTGATGATGATGCGACAGAGCGTTATAAATCCAAACAAACATTAAATTCTTGTGTGGTGGAAAGTAATACACAAAGTAGGCCAGCTGCAGGGACCCTAGTTGTATGCCCTACTAGTGTTCTTCGTCAATGGAATGATGAGTTGCATAATAAAGTAAGCAGCAAAGCTAGGCTCTCAGTTTTAGTATATCATGGTCCAAACCGGACCAAGGACCCATGTGAGCTAGCCAAGTATGATGTGGTCCTAACCACTTACGCAATTGTAAGCATGGAGGTCCCAAAACAGCCACTCGTAGATGAAGACGACGATGAAACAAAAAGGCGTAATGAATTCAATCCTGTTGGGAATAAAAGAAAACATTCTACTTCTAGTAAGTCTTCCAAGAAGGGCAAAAAGGGAATTGATAGTGAATTATACGAAGTTCTTGCTAAGCCTCTTGCTAAGGTGAGATGGTTTAGGGTAGTACTTGATGAAGCACAGAGTATTAAGAATTATCGAACGCAAGTAGCTAGGGCTTGTTGGGGTCTTAAGGCTAAACGTAGGTGGTGTTTGTCAGGGACTCCTATTCAGAATGCAATTGATGATCTCTATAGCTATTTTAGATTCTTGAGATATGATCCCTATACTGTTTATAAAACGTTCTGCTCTACGATCAAGTCCCCCATTCAAAGGAATCCTGCAAATGGGTATAAGAAGCTACAGGCTGTTTTGAAGACTATTATGCTTCGCCGCACAAAAGGTGAGACAGATTCTTAAGATATGATCCCTATATTGTTTGTGTTCGTTTGTTAAGGAAATACATGTGCTCACGAACAGTTCATGAACACTGACCGAACGAGATTTTCTGTTCGTGTTCGTTCATTAAGGAAATGAATGTGTTCGTGTTCGTTCGTTAATTTTAAGTATCGAACACAAATAAACGTTCATGAACACAAATGAACAAAAACAAGCGTTCATGAACAGAAACAAAACAAATGAACGTTCATGAACACAAACTCAAATAGAGTTTTTTTTTTCTTTCGACCATATTTCGATTGTTATACAGTATATAAGGACCAAATAGAAACGAACACAAACATAATGAACAGGAACAAACACAAACGAACATGTATAAAATCTCGAATAAAATTGGCATCTTTCATCACAAGCATTAAGTAGATCCATCAAAAATATACTAACCTAATTATCCAAACATACTTGAGTACTTAACATAAGCTTGATAAACATAATTAACATACAATAGTGTCTCAAAAAAAAAAAACGAACATAAACTTAATTTTAGGTACCGAACATAAACGAACACGTTACCAAACGTTCACGGACATAAAGGAACGAAGACGGCCTCTGTTTATGTTCATCCAATTAACTAAACAAACGGAATTTCTTGTTTGTGCTCGTTCATTTATTAAACGAACGAACAAAAACGAACTTCCCGCCGAACGGTTCATGAACTATTCGCAAAGTTCGGTTCGTTTGCAGCCCTAATTAGTACAGTTTGAAATGGGTCGGGTCAGGTCAAAATACTCTGTTAGCTTTCTTAGTAATTAGTTTGTTGGATTTGATAGAGAAACTATATTTTTACAATAAGAAATACACTTTGGGCAAGTTTCGACCCCTTTGACCCATTTGATCTGTTAAAGATTAAACATATCCAAATTGTACTGATTAGTAATGTATTGTCCGGAAACTAATCTGTTTGTTGCTTATATGTTTTGTTAAGCTACACTGCTTGATGGACAACCGATTATATCTCTGCCACCGAAGACCATTAATCTGAAGAAAGTGGATTTCACTCCTGAGGAGCGGGATTTCTACTGCAGGCTAGAGTCTGATTCTCGTGCTCAGTTTGAAGTATGTTTATCAGTTTATGTCTATCTATTGCATTTGTCAAATATCTTTCATGCTAATTAACTTAATATTATAAATTTCACTGTATCAGGAATATGCAGCAGCTGGAACTGTGAAACAAAACTACGTTAACATACTGCTGATGCTTTTACGCCTCAGACAAGCTTGTGACCACCCTCTATTGGTCAAAGGGTGCAAGCCAAACTCTGAGTGGAAGTCATCTCTCGATAAGGCAAAAAAGCTTCCTACCGAAACACGAATTCGTCTCCTTAATTGTTTGGAAGCTTCCTTAGCAATTTGCAGCATATGCAGTGTATGTAAACTGTAAAGTTGTAAACCATCTTTTCCTGCTCAAACCACATTCTTTGATGAAATTTTATAATTAAAGTTCTTGTAAATGACTAAATTCCACAGGATCCACCTGAAGATGCTGTGGTGACACCTTGTGAACATGTGTTCTGCAACCAGTGCATACTTGAACATCTGTCAACGGATGATAGCCAGTGTCCGTCTCCTAAATGCAAAGTTGTTCTCAACACTTCATCAATATTTTCCAAATTGACACTCAAAAGCTCTATTGATGACGAAATAACGGATTTTACTGGTGTGGTGAAACAAGAGATTAGCGACCCTTGTTCGTCTAGTTGGTCACATAATATTGTGGCTTCTGAGGCACTTGATTCCTCTAAAATAAAGGCAGCAGTTGAGGTTCTAGAGTCTATCGCTAAACCCCGTGAAATAGAAACCGATGATAAGAATAACGTCAAGGTTGTTAGAGAGAAAGCGATTGTGTTTTCACAGTGGACTCGGATGCTGGATTTGCTTGAAGCTTGCTTGAATAAATCTTCCATTGGTTACAGAAGACTAGATGGAACAATGTCTATTGCGGCGCGAGATAAAGCCGTGAAAGATTTTAACACTCTTCCAGAGGTTTGTTCAACTTTGTTGGGAATCTAACGCCTTTTTCTACTATATATACATATATGCGTATGGAGTGTTATTCCTGGAAATAACGTTAAACGATTTTGTGATTGTTGTAGGTTAATGTTATGATAATGTCGTTGAAAGCAGCAAGTCTGGGATTGAACATGGTTGCCGCTTGTCATGTGCTACTTTTGGATCTATGGTGGAATCCAACAACTGAAGATCAAGCGGTTGATAGAGCTCATAGGATCGGGCAGACTCGTCCAGTTTCTGTTTTAAGGCTGACTGTTAAAGATACTGTCGAAGATCGCATATTGGCTCTTCAGGTATATTATCTTGAAACCCTTCACCTTTTAAAATTTAAAGAGTAAAATTCCATTTTCGTCCCCGAGTCTAGGGCTGTTCATTTTTACCTGAAATCCGACCCGAATTTGAAGCCACCCGGACCCGACTTAGAGAATACTCGAACAACCCGAACCCGAATAACCCGAACCTTGTATGGGTCGGTTATCGGGTCACTTTTTCCTAGCCAAAAACCTGAAAAACCCGACTGAAAACCCGAAATCCGAAAAAAACCCCCGAACATTTAGTGTCTTTCTTTGGTAGATGTGTTTTGGTTTAAAGCTTTTGGTATCTGAAACATTATGTTTTAGGACACTTTGAACATTATCGTATCATATTGTCAAATATATTTTAATTTTGAAGATATTTTTAAGTAGAATGCTGAATTTTAATTATGTTTTGCGAAAAAAACATTTTTTTAATATTACATCTAAACCTGAAAACCGAACAACCCAACCCGAACAACCCGAGCTTTAAATGGTTCGGTTCTCGGGTCACTTTTTCCCAACTAAAACACCGAACAACCCGACCCGAAAAACCCGAAACCCGAGAAAAAAACCGAAACCCTTTCCTGAGTCCCAAGGTTTGTTTTTCCGCATCTGGATCCAAAAGGTTTGAAATCTTGTCATTTTCATCCAGTTTGTGAACTCCATCCATTTTTTCCGTTAAGCCAGGGGTATTTTTTGTTAACTTAAAGGGCAATTTGGTCTTTTGAATACTTGTACACTATGCTAAATGCTTTTACATAAAGTGAAAAAGACCGAATTGCTCTTTAGGTTAACAAAAAAGACGAAAATACCCCTGACTTAACGGAGAAAAATGGATGGACTTAACAAGCTGGATGAAAATGGCAAGATTTCAAACCTTTTGGAGCCAGATGCAAAAAAAACTCTTGGACGAAAGTTGCAAAACTAGCCAAACCTCAGGGATGAAAATGGCATTTTACTCAAATTTAAATTTAGAGGGTTACTTGAATAATAATAATTTTCAGGATCTGACAAACTGGTCTTTGGCCCTTTGGAAATCTGGACTACAGTTTCAAACTTTCCATATCTGCCCTTTAAAATTACTGAAATTAGAAGTGTGTGTGGTTTTTGCAGCAAAAGAAGCGAGAAATGGTGGCTTCTGCATTCGGGGAAGATGAGACGGGTAGCAGCCAGACTCGTCTTACAGTTGATGACTTGAAATACCTCTTTCAATCATAATCAACAAGGTTCATTAATGGATATATTGACTTCCAGTGATGATAATTAACTAAAGCAGGATTTTTTCTACAGTTTCTTGATAGTTTTTCATTAGAAGGTTATAGAAAGATTGAATTCATTTCAGAAAATGTTTTTGGGTTTGATCTCCATGTATAGGATGATGATAATGGCATACAGCAGGATATAGAGGTTTCTTTTTGCATTTTATTTTTATATGTTTTATCATTTATTATCTGTCTTCTACTTGTACCATTAGTTTGACTCAATTTTTATACCTTGTATTTATAAAATGAAAACAAATTGTTATATTTACTGTATAAACATATATGATTGCAACTAGGTTGTTTATGGTCCCGTCCAACTGGTGAGAGTTGGTTGTGGGGCAAATTACAGTTTGAAACTTTTTTACTTCGTATTATTAAAGAAAAATGATAAATATGCGTAACTGTATGTTTAAAAATGAAAAAGTAAATTATAAAACTGAAACATTAAACCTAGTTTTCTAATCTGTAGACCAAACCATATAAACCTTAAGCCGGTTAAACCATATGATTTACTTTGATTTGGGCAGTTTGGTTTCTTTCAAATCGCTGGCACGACCATGGTTGCCCTCACCTGGCGCCCTCCCTGCGCGCGCCCCACCACCTGACGTGGCTTGTGGCTCCTCCACGCCCATGAGATCGCAACCACAACGGATTTTAACTAATGAAGTAAAGAAGAATTCTTAACATTGCACAACAAACTCGATTTCAGTGGTTCTTAACTTGATCAAAACACTAGAACAAACAATATCAACAACACACATTCATGATTCATCAACACAAATCAATCAATCAAACCAACAACTAAATCAATCATCTTCAATCAACTCCGATGATTCAACCACTCGAGAATATCACGACGAACAACTTCAACATTCTCATCCGTCTCACCAAACAACAACGAATGCCACATCCCTTCGTAAACCTTCAAACTCTTATCAACACTCTTAGCCTTGTCAAACAACTCCTTACTGACATCCGGATCCGTAACCGCATCCGCATCACCATGCAACACAATAAACGGTATCTCCACCTGACTCAACCTCCTACTCAAATCCTCAGTCACTCTCAACAACTCCATAACCGTCCCCAACCTCGGCTTCCCCGTATACCTCACCGGATTCATCCCCCCAATTATTCTCTTCTCCGGCACCTTCACCGACTTATCAACAAGATCTTCCGTCGGTACAATTGCTAACCTAGGCGCAAATTTCGCCACAACCATCAAAATCTCCGGTATCGGCCATTTCGGCCTAACCTTATCTGAAATCTTACACATCGGAGCGATTAAAACAGCTCCGTTGAAGAAAGGCTTGTTAAACTGAAGCAAAAGGCAGATAGCACCGCCCATAGATTCACCGTACAGGAATCTCGGAAGCTTCTCGTAACCTTCATCACTCGATACGATGGATGTGAAAAAAGCGATATAGTCTTCAACGACGGAGTTGACGTCAGGGACGAAGGCTTTGAGGCCTTCGGATCGGCCGTGGGCTTCCATGTCGAGAGCGAAGCAGGCGAAGCCGTTGGAAGCGAGGAAGATGGCGGTGGATTGGAAGGTCCAGGAGATGTCGTTGCCGTAGCCGTGGACCATACAGATGATGCCACGTGGAGGGGTAAGAGGGAGCCATGATCTGGTGAAGAGAGATAAGCCTCTTGGGGAGGTGAAGAAGGAGGAGGTGGATTTGATGTTGTGGAGGTTGTAGTAGTCTTGTTCTTCTGGTGTGTTTCCCCAAAAGTATTTTCGGGTTTGGGTACTGCTCTTGTTTTCTTCATCCATGGCTATTGGGTGGGTAACCTCTGTGATCTGTTTTATTTTTATTTTTGTTTTTGTTTTATTAGTTGGGCTTTGATTGATTCTAACGAATGAATGAAGATGATGACATATTATTGATTAAAGTTTAATATTTTTTATTAAATTATTTAACTTTTACTTGAAATTATAAATTTAATTGAGGTATGTGCGGCACACGTTTGAAGACTTGTATTTCAGCATGTGGCTGTTAAGTGTCTTTGGTTTGTTTCCTTTTTTTTAATTTTTTTTATATATTTAAGTTTTATTCTTGAGAAGTTGAGTTCTTCTTGCAGCGCGGACCTATTAAGAAAGTATGGTTTCTCAGAAACCATTCAGTTTTTAATTTTTAGTATTTATATATATAACAAACTGAAAAGGAATACATAAGTAAAATATAAAGGGAACCCATAAATAAAAAAGCCTTTATTCTCCACTGGTTATGTCCGCATTATTCTCCTCAAGATACTCAGGTTTGAATCTCGTATATGGCATACTTTTTGTTCCGTTTTTTAATTTCTCTTTTTATTTTTTTTAAAGGAAAACACATTTAGGGTTATAACAAAACAAATGAATCGCCTCCACACCACAGTCAGAGACTCAGAGAACAAGTGACGAAGTCAGAGACTCAGAGAACAAGTGACGAAGTCAGAGACTCAGAGAACAAGTGACGAAGACACGAAATGACAAATTGCCTCCACAGTCGCCGCCGTCCTCCTCCGCGGCTCCGCCTCCGCCTCCACCGACAGGTTAATCTTAGGGGGCGTTTGGTTCGCGGAATGATTTGAAATTGGAATTGGAATTTGTATAGGAATTAGAATTTGTATAGGAATTAGAATTTGAAGGAATTGGATTTGGAATTTGAACATTCCAATTGGAATTGAAAATTGTTGGAATTGGAATCTTAATTCCATTTTTGTTGTGTTTGGTTGTCAAATTAATTGGAATCCATCACCTCGGCACCCACAACCACCAGTTCGGGTCGAAACGGTACGGGTCGAAACGGTTCGCGTCTAAGCGGTTCGAAACGGTACTGGTCGAAACGGTTACGGGTCGAAACCGTTCGCGTCAAAACGGTGCGAGTCGAAACTGTTCGCGTCGAAACGGTACGGGTCGAAACGGTTCGGATCGAAACTAGTATGGATCGAAACGGTACGGGTTGAAACGGTGCGGGTCTAAACGGTCAAAGATTCCAATGAATTTACTTTGATTCCTTCACATATAGGAAGGATTTTGAATTCCTTTAGTTAAAGGAATTTGAAGGAATTCATGCCTATTCTAATTCCATTGTCAACCAAACATATAAAGATTGGAATTGGGATTCCAATTCCATCAAATTCTGTGAACCAAACATCTTAAGTGATGGAATTCAAATTCCAATTCCCTTAAATTTCATTGAATTCCTGCGAACCTAACGCCCCCTTAATGTGTTTCTGATTTCTGAATTTGACCGAATCTGTTTAGACTTAATCTAAGCTCACAAATAACTTTTTGTTAGATATGAGTATTACACAACCAATTGAGATTATGTTCTTTGAATACTTTAATTGCCTATCTGTTTATTACACAACCAATTGAGATTATGTTCTTTGAATACTTTAATTGACTACCTGTTTGTTATACTGTTAAATAACTTTAATTAGTCAGCATTGTTGATCTTTGAATACTGTTAATTGACTATCTGTTTGTTATACATAAACTAGGTTTGATTACATAAAATGGGTTTGATTACATTGAATCAGCTTTTAATGTTTTATACTTGAATTTGGTATTTAGGCATTATCAGTTATGCAGAAGAATATTTCAAGTTTTTTTCAAAGGCAACCACCATCTAACATTGAATCGTCATCTTCAACTAGTAAACCCTTGAAAATAGTTTTGGGTTAGTTAACTTGTCAAAAGGATGGTGGAAACAAGGAAACACATTGAGTATTAGTTGGTTTATCGTTTAATAAAGTTGTCACTAGTTTTACCGGTTGCAACGGCTAGTGTTGAAAGGAGTTTTTCTTCAATGAAGCTTGTGAAGACAGAATTGCGTAATAGGATGGGTGATAGATACATGAACGATTCTTGCAGTTGTTACATTGAAAAGGAGTTCTTACAACAAGTTTCCGTTGAGAGTGTAATGCAACGTTTTCAAAAGATGAAAACTCGTCGTCAACAACTTTAGGTAGTGTTTTTTATTTGTAAAGACTATTGTATTTTATATTATGTGTTTTTAAATTTCTAATGACGATTTTCTTTTCATTATTGTATCGTACTTTTATTATGTGATGAACCTTACCCGATCCGAACAGCCGTACCGACCCGAATTTTTTATGTTCAGTCATATGACTGGAGTATCTAAAAAGTGAACCCAGTGAAAAAAATTCCTGGATCCGTCACTGTCTTCTTGTAACTATGTTTAGTACTCGTCAAAACGGGTTTAGGTTTGGGTTTGGACTCCAGGTATGATTAAAACGAGTTATTCAAGAAGAAAAAAACAGATACATCACATTTGAAACTTATAACTATCCTAATTTGATTCGTATACATCCCTTACAAATTCAAACAACAACTTTAAACTTAAATAACAAGTTAATATACATCCCTTACAAATTCAAACAACAATTTTGAACTTAAACTAGGTTTAAAAACGTTCGCCGCGTTGCGGCGAATTTCTTTTGTTATTTAGTCTGTGTTTACATGTGTTTTAAAATTATTACGAGCGTGTTGCGAACGAAACTGCTGACAAGAATAAAAAGAAAATGTAGAAAAAAACACAAAAAGATAACTGAAAGAAAATCAATCAAAAAAGTTGTATGGTAACGATGTTGTTCGTATGAAACCCGTGGTCAGAGATGAGCAAATTGTCCTGGGTACCTACCAATTCGGTACTGACTTTTGGCGGTCCTGGTACCGGTTCACTACCGTTTTTTGCTTTGATATACCGGTACCGTAACCGGTATTTTCGGTATCAGTACCGATTCTGTATCGGTTGGCACCGAGCTCATCCCTACCCCTGAAACTAAAAAAAGAAAAAATTAAAAGTTGAAGAAAATCTACAAAAAAAGTTGTACGATACCGTTGTTCGTACGGTAACCGTGATCAGGGATGAGCAAATGGTACCAGGTAGCAGCACTGAATTTCCCGAACCAAAAGATTTCCAATATAAATTCGGCACCAACTTTTGGCGTTTTCTGTATTAGTGCCGGTTTTTACCTTCATGTACTAATACTGAACAGGACCGTACCGGTATTTTCGATACCAATACTGGTTCGATACCGGTTGACACCAAGCTTATCCCAACCCCTGATACTAAAAAAAGGATTAAAGTTAAAAAGTAAAGAAAATAAATATTATTATAATATTAAAATAATAAAAGTATTAAAAAAATATATATTATTATAATATTAAAATTACTATTCATTTCAATTCGTTTACGTTTATTAACTAGTAGATGCCCCGCCCGCGTTGCGGGGCAATTGCCAAATAATTCTCAATCAACTAAAAAGAAGACTACTTTAATTTTGCTATGAAAAAAACGATGATAAGACCGTAATTTTAGGCTCAGGGCAAAACTGTAATTTTTTAGAACTAATGAGCCAGTGTTAGGCAGCTAGAGTTATGCGCCGCCCGCGTTGCGGGGCGCTAAACCGAGTATTTCTTAGGTTAATAGCATGTACGCCTTTATGTCGGTTAGTTATACATGCTACCTATAGCACGATATCAAAAAAGATACATCAAGTTAACCAATTAAAGAAAACCAGTAGCATAGTTATGATAAAAAAAATTTAACTAAAACGAAGACAAACGTGTAATTTAAAGTTGGGGGCAAAACAATAACTTGTGAGGACCAATTAGCGAGTGCTAGGCAGCTATTTGGCATAAATAAAAACAAAATTAAGTCAATAAAGTAAAATAAAACACTACCATGGTTTTGCCAAAGGAAAAAAACGATGGCATGATTGCAATTTTTAGCGGAGGTAAAATCATAATTTTAAAATGGAGGCAAAATAATATTTTGAATTGAGGGCAAAACCATTTTTTTATTTTGAAATGGGGCGAAATCGTAATATTTTAGCTGCGGGGAAAATCGTAAGTTTTAGCTGGGGGCAAAATCATAATTTTAAACTGGAAATGAGGGCAAAACCATAAGTTTATTTTGAACTGAGGGCAAAATTGTTTTTTTTAACTGAGGGCAAAATCGTAAATTTAAGCAAGGGGAAAAAGCAAAATGTTATTTTGAATCGAGAGCGAAATCGTAATTTTATACCTGGGATAAAATTGTAATTTGGCATCACCTATAAATAACTATTATATGAAAAAAGAAAAAAAAAAGCAAAGTCAAAATGCCGCCCAAAGTGGCCAATGAATTGGAAAACCTGTTCCCCGCCTACGTCAGCAACTTCTAAATGTTATAGATAAAATATTAATATTAATATTAATATTAATATTAGTATATAGTAATAACAAATTGAAACAATTATACTTATAGACCCTTAACCTTTGCTCTCCTTCGAACCACCCCCTTCAAGATTGATCCAAGCATCCTTTGATGTTGTAAACTTTATAATCTTTACCTTCCCAAGTGGGTTAATCATTTCTATAGATCTAGAATCATATCCACTTAATTAATTATGCTTATAACGAATATCGATATATTAGCTTAATTCGTTACGCTTATAATGAAATTTAAAAGAACAAAGATAAAAGAGTAAAGTGCAATTTGCGTTTATGTGGTTTAGGGGTGGCATCAACCTACGTCCCCGGATGAAACGTTTGCATACCTGAGTCCTTCTCGTTTGAAAAGTGCCACATGTTGAGTTCGTGTTGGTAAATTTTTTAGTTAAAAGCTAACAACCATGGGGTAAAACGTCATTTCACACACCATTAGCACCCTATATCAGCCACACACCCTCACAAATCCTTATTTCTTCAACCTACGCTCCCACTATTTAACCTAACCCACCATTGTCTTCTCCATCTCACCACACCCATACCACCGTCATTCGTCAATCACCACCGAACCTCACCCCATCACCTGGTGGTTTTTCGTCTTCTCCACCACAGCTAACCCAACCACCGTCTTCTCCATCACAACTACCACACCATTGCACACAACACACCGTCGTACACCATCGATCACCACCATCCCACACCCTATTTTGCGACCACCACACCGTCGCACACAACTATGGCAACCACCACAACGATCGCACACCACAATCGCAAACTCTCGCAGCCCTATTCAGTTCTGGTCACACCATTACAATCCCCTTCTGCTTCGATCGCACACCACGACGAAAAGATGCCATTTCAAGCTGAGGCAACCGTCGATAACCATGGTGTGGCGGGTAGTGAACTTAATTAGTCATTTTGGTTTTGTTTAAAACTCGAATTTGTACCGTCAAATATCTGATCCGACTCGTTTCCGAACAAAACTTACGTCAAAATGTAAACCAACTTAGATTTATACTGAAACATATTTTAAAAAATCACATAAGAAAATAATGTTTTTTTAAGTTAAGAATGGTACCGTGCGTTAAAGAAGCGTTGAAACGAAAAGTAACTCGAACTTATTTGCCACCTTGTATATAAAAACGTATTATGTATGTTTGACGCGACTCGTTTTTGAACAAAATTTATGACAAAACGTCGACCATTTACGTCAAAATGTATACCAACTTGGTACAATAAAGACACGTACTTAAAATGTATAAAAAACCAAAAAAAAAAAGCAAAAACAAAAAAAGAAAAAGACAAAGAAAAGGAAATCATTTGGCCACAGTGATTGTTATATATATAATTTTGATTAGTGTAGTTATTTTGGTTTATAATTATGATTAGTGTAGTTATTTTGTTTAATAAGCATGATTATCGTAGTTATTTTAGTTTATAATATTTGATTAGTTTACTTTGTTTGGTTAATACATGTTGATTAATTTTTAAATAGTGTAGTTATTTTGAAAAATTTAATTTGATACAACTAATTTGAACATTTATAGCTGGTATTAAGGTTATCGTTACCATAAGCCATCTCATCATGCAAGTTCGTGTGGTCCTGAGATTCTAGAACAATACAACTTTTGATTCGAGACACAAGCGGGTGTTTGTATAGTCTAGCTTTTGATATAAGTGTTTGTAGGACTATCTAACTTTTTATGTAATCATAAGTCATAATGATTAATGTGTTATATATATTTAGAAATGTTAATTTTTTGAGATGTTAATATATTTTAATTTATCCTTATAGTAACATTAAATATTTATATTAAATGAAGTAAAATAAAACATTCTTACTGATTGATTTTTTTTTTTTTTACAAAAAATTTTTCTCATTTAAACTCTCCACTATATACCTATATATATATATATATATATTTCATAATATTATGTTAATATTATGAAATGTTAATGTAATCTAACTTTAGAAATGCGAATGTATATATGGATCTTGATACTTTATAAAACCATACAGATGGATTTAATACTTATTAAATATAACAGGGACACATATTGAAAGGGTTGTATTTGAATTTGGCAGGTAAAAATAGTGTTAAGCTCAGAGACTCAAGGAATAAAAGGTTAGAAACCATAAGGACGCTGAAATGTGGCAAATGCAACATATAAATTATATCAAATAAGGTATAAAACAACCATTTTTGATACTAATGTTGGAAAAAATGTGTTTCTTTGTATACTTTTGATTTTCGGGATTAAAAGAGCTTAAATGTACAAAAGGAACAAACTAACTGCAAAAACCCACATGAATACAAAAAAAGGGAAGTTGATACAATATACCACCCCCCCGAGCTTCATCCCAAGACCAAAAACAATGAATCAGAATACAAGCACGGGCCGTGCCCCATTCAAGATTCCAGGAAGAAGAAGACAAAAGCAGATAAGAGAAACAGGGCTGTGTCCCATGGACACGGGCCGTGGTCAACTCCCAGATATGCAAATCTTGGATCGTACAGCAAGTACAATGGCCACGGGGCCGTGCCGCTGACACACGTGGCTGTGTGAGCATCTGGACTGACAAGCTCATTTAATGAAGACAGAAAAGATGAAGGGCATGAGGCTGTGCCCACCAGGCACAGGGCCGTGTAAACTGTCTATTTCCAACTATAAATAGGGGTGCTTGGTTTAATTGCAACTCATCCTTTGGCAAACCATTTCTCTCACTTCCACCAACATAACACCATCATCTTCCACTACAACCGTTAGAGTTAGAGTGGCTAGTATTCTCGGGATCCAAGATTGATAGTAAGAGCTTTCTTCAAACTATGGCCATGCTTGGCTAATCTCTTACATCACTTGGTGAAGACAAAATCTTTTATGTGTTACTTTTGGTTTCCAACCTTTGGTTACTTTTTAATTGGGCATGTATTAATGACTTTAATAACTAGTTTTTTTTTATATTGAAAGTGAATTTTTTCAGTCATCTCTTCATGTTTTGTTGATTCACTCATTCGTGTCTTTACGACCTATATAAAGCACGTTAACTGTCTAGAAGGGGGTTAGAAGGGTGGTTTGGGTAAAACTGTTGCCTCATTCAGTGTATAGATCCTGCGTTGACTTAATTCAAGCTTAGTAGGACTTCCTTTAAGGCAGATAGCATCAAATCAGGGAAGTAAGAACGACTTGAATCCCTTGTAAGTAAACTACCATTAAAACTTTAAACCGGCATTGCGGGACTGTATCCCTGCTGACTCAGACCAATATGGCTGAGGGTAGCGTTGGCTCCAAAAGAGGCATGCCGCATTTCACATAAATAACTTACTTAATTATCTTTCAATATTCCGGCCTTGCTGGACTGTATCCCTGCTGACTCAGACCAATATGGCTGAGGGTAGCGTTGCCTCCAAATGTGGGACATGCCGCTATAACTAAGATAATCTCTTAAAAAACCCAAAGCGCGAAAATTATTAAAGGATGCATAAAAGATGAGTGGGAACCAAGTGATTCTTTCTTGTTTATTTGTTTCTTTTATTACTTTAGTTTCTTTCTTTATTTTTACTTGTTAAAAACCTTTTCTCAAAACTTGGGTCAATTAGACGTTGACGATAAGCCGATATTAAAAGCTTTTGTGTCCTTGGACGATCTCGGTATCTTACCATCACAATACTACGCCAACGATGGGTGCACTTGCCCTAGCGTGTTGTAGAGAATGATAGTGTTATATCGTGTTTTATAAATTTAAACTTGATAAAAGAGTGAAAAGCACTAAAAAATATAATAAAAATCATACGCACTCCAACACCACGTCAAGTTTTGGCGGCGTTACCAGGGACACATGGATTTTAAGAAAGCTTAAAATCAACGGCTTAGTCAGTTTCTTTAGTTTTTCTGAAAACTTTAGTTACGGTAGCTTAACACGGGGCCGTGCTGTATAGACATGGGGCCGTGTCCAGTCTGCAGTAACTAAAAATCTTTTTACAGAAGGCTTACACTGGCCATCTTTCTGTAACATCCCGTGTTACCGAAAGTCAAAGTCAAAGTCAAGATTGACTCCTTTGACCATAGTTAGTCTATTTTATGTTTGCGATTACGTTAGTTGTATTATGTGGAGTAAGTGTTGTTAATCAAAGTGATCGAATGTTCAAATCAATGCGAAACGCTAAACGACTGTGAATAATAGGAAGAAACAATGCGATAAAGTCAATTCATCAATAAACGAGCTAATCTAATCATCATCGAACTCGAGACTCGAACTATGTGAATTCTGGTGTTAGTATACGTGTGTGTGTGCCTTAGGTGTTACTTGTGCATGTTTACTTATGATGATGAGTGGTAATCAATCGAAACTCGAATCGAAACTCGAAACTCAATCAAAATCGAATTATGATAATTCGTGGCGAAAAGACAGCGCGAGACATAGGTGATTGTATGTTAGATATAATGGTTGGGATTAAAAGTAATTTGAATAGGAAACCCTATCGCATCCTCATTAATCGTAATCGAAATCGAAATATAAAAAATCGTCGCACCGAACGCTCGAATCAGGCAGCTGAACGATCAGGCTCTCAGCCGATCGAACAGCCCAGCCGATCGGACTGCTGTCCGATCGGGGTGCCTGACCGATCGGCCAACCCTTTCCTCTTTTGGAAGCCTAAATACCCCTATCATTGTCATGCTTACCACTTTTGGAAAGCTCTGACCGACCGGCTCGTGCTCCCCTCCTTTTCCCAGATTTCTTCCAATTCCGGTAAGATTTCATCCTAAATCTTGTACTTTCTTGATCCATATACACTCCTACACCTTTCTATCTTTCAAATCTTACTTTTTAACCGTGAAATCATCAAGATTCAAGTGTTCAAGGATGATGTCATCATGGTGTTCTTGAAGAACTTCATGTTTTGGCTTCAATCCACCAAGAATAACTTGGATCTAGCCGATTTCCACATAAGCAAACGAAAATCTATCATAGATCTAAACATTTACATGGTGAAAAGGATTGAAAGAATGTTTTCCAACTTTCTTTCAACTCTTTTACACTCAATGCCTTCAAACCGGTAGAAACGGAGTTTGAACCGACTCACTTATCATCCTAGTAGTTGTGTGGTTCAAGATTCGGGTTCTATCCACGAGATTCACCGACTTCGGGTTAAACGTTAAACTCCGTTCCGAACAGTTCACCGGCTGGGTTTGGGTGATTCCTGTCCGAGCAGGAGAAACAAGTAAGGACGAGGGTCCTATGGTTCAACTCGTTGTCAAAGTACCTCGATATAACGTCAAACAACAAAACAGCCAAGTGTTAGACGAACCGACCGACCAGGTCAGGAAGCTGACCTATCGGGTGGCTGTCCGAACGGACAGCCCAGCCGATCGGATAAGCCAGCCGATCGACCAGGCCAACCGATCGGCTAGCACATGGCCCCACACCTTAACAAATTCATGAAGTCTAGTATTGAAAGAAGTGCTGTTCGATCGGACTACGGTCTGATTTGAATTACTCTTCGGATCATGAGATACTATGCTTCAACACTTAATCGATTTTCAACTTGTTCAACACATTGGAGTGCCACCCGATCGGTCGAGCCGTCCGACCAGGTGACACCCTGATAAGAACTTGCTGTTGAAGTACCTAACCGATCGGTTAAGCCGGCCGATCGAACGGTCCGTTCGATCGATCGACCTGAAAGGTTAGGGTACTCCAATGTTTCAAATACTACAATGAAAACCTCAAAAGGTCAAGCCATCATACACAAACACATCCTTCTCAAAAGAAGAAACAATCCACTCGAACAGTCCATCCGATCGGCCTGCCGACCGACCGGACAGACTGTCCGAACGGACTGGTTAACCGAACGATCAAGCCGTCCGATCGGACCTGCCGTCCGATCGACCAGGCTGTCCGACCCTCCAACACTCGTTTACGTTTTTACGCGTTGCTTATCGTTATGCTATCGAACTATTCAGGCTAACCCTACTCTCAAGTGCTCCATTCAATCCATCAATCACTGTGAGTATACTCGAACCCTTTTTGCTTTAGCACTTTTGGGTGTTATATACGTTACTTATTCTAAATCACAATCGAACACACTACTCAATTAATTTAAATGCTAACCGTTACCGCATGTATTACTTGACTAAATGAATGCTTGTTGTTATGTTTACACGTGGAATGCTGTCTACCTGCCTTAACGACGATAGTACTATAGTTTGGACTCAGCACCCATTCACACAGGGGTTGTTAAGGAGAATTACTTGCATGGATTACAGTGGTAATCATGTATTACGAACTGCCTCGGGAAGTCAACCCGCAGTCATTGGTATCGATAGATCCATGTCGATAATTAACATGCTTTGTTTTCCTCTGTGTACGTGTTGGTTATGCGTAAACTATTTCGAACTCTATTATGCTATTATCAAACTTGTATGCTCACCTTTACATTTTGTGTATTGACTTTATTTTAACGTATGTGACAGGCAATTAGGATGCTTATCTGCTAGGAAGGCGAGCTTAGAATAAGCGTCTAGAGCATAGTTGTCTGTAGATCTTGCAGATCGAGTCTCTAGAAGCATTTGAACAATTTTTATATTTAAATCTGAGTTATCGAAACAGAACATTTGACTTGATGTTATCTGTAATAATTTGTTTTCTATTTAAGGTACGGTATGGGACGTATTATATAAATTGAATAGTAATAATAATTGTTGTGGAACTTCTGGACAATCTGTTTCGCTCAGTGCCATGCCCCGATGATTCCGCCATCGGTTGGGGTGTGACAGATTGGTATCAGAGCCATAACTATAGGGAATTAGGCTAGACTCGACCTAGTCCGGGTCGATGTCTTAGAGACCAAGACTATAGTTGGGAACCAACAGACCAAGCTTATGTACTGTATATCCTGCTAATTCTCATCATCACTGCACTCAAATTTTCAGACAACGACAAGTGAGTCAGTCGGGATTAGGTGTGAAAACTGCAAAACTCTCGACTAAATTACTTGTTTGATCTATATTTATTTATAAAACGTGAGAATTCGCGTTGAACCAGGAGTGGAATCCATACTTTAACGCGAATTTTTGTCGCCCTTCCTAATAAAAAGTCGGAATAAAGTTGTTTAAGCCAGGGGTGGAACCCTAACCTTGACAACTTGCTACCACTTTTAGTTGATTTTTACTCATCTCACCAAAGCCTCGACGGACTCCAACGACCTGAACTCACGAGTATGACCTAGGAAATACGTGCTGAATGCCCAAGAATCGAGGCAGAAACACGATCCCGAAAGTCGAAAAGTGACGACAAGTCTTTTGAGAATAGTCGAATCGCTTTGGGTAGTCGATGCCTAATAGCCGCAGACAATCCATCTCTCGATTTTGTGAGTTTCGATTTTGAGCCCGCAACTGCCGACTCTGATAATTCGTCGATTTTATGTGTAAATTACCTATTTATGTGTTTAAATTTTTGGAGGATTATTCGATTTCTGCTATCACTTCGATCAACACACACGACTCGCATTGCTCTTCTATCTCAATACGCTAACAAGTCGCTGCAAATATAGACGACATTATGATACGACATACGATTATACTATACTACTCGATATGCTGTACGCGATCGCTATACACGAACGACACACGAACTTGAATGATAGGTTTCTGTATTCTGACTGCCTCTGTGATTAAATAGGAATGTGATTCTGCGTTTATGTGTCTCTGTGCTCTACTTGCTCTACGTGCTTATGTGCTTCTGTGACTACGTGAATCGGTGATTATGTGCTTATGTGTTTATGCGATACGTGTTTCGACGTGTTCCCAAGCTTTAGTAAGTAGTAGACGTGCGAGGTGAGATTCGATTTTGATGTGTCTGCGACCTACGACGATGTCTGTTGCAGACCATGTCGTCATCCGGACACCGAACCCCACTTACCCGCCAAGAGAAGAAAGACATACGTCTTGCTGAGAAGAAAGACATACGTCTTGCTGCTATCATCGCCAAGCAAGTAGCAAAAGCTGTGAGCGACGTCTATGAAAACGTCAGCAAATCTTCTGAGGAGTCGAGAACTGAAGCTCCCAAAGATGCTACCAAGACTGTTTTCAGCTTTAAACAGTTCAAGGCATGCGGACCAAAGGAATTCACCAGAGAAGATGGCCCAACAGCTATGTTTCAATGGTTTGATTCCATCGAAGTCACTCTACGCCAAAGCGGCTGTCCAGAAAAATCTCCGTACCCTAAACGCAACCGGCGTCTTCCAGTCCCGAGCTCTAGACTGGTGGACGGCCGAACGACACAAACGCGGGAATGATGCAGCTTATGAGCTGACATGGAAGGAACTGAAAGCCATCATGATGGATGAATTCTGCCCTCCCCATGAACGGCAAAAGCTGGAGGACGAGTTTTAGAACATTAAGCAGAAGGATGGAGATAACGCTGCTTTGACAACTCGCTTTAAACAGCTCAGCATCATTTGTCCCGATCAAGTCAAGACCTCAGACATGGCCATCAAGAAGTACATTCGAGCCCTACCCGATTGTGTTGCCGACTTTGTTCATGCCGCCAAGACATCATCAATTGAGGAGACTTACTTGCTAGCCACCGAGATCAACGACAAGCGAGTAAAAGCTGGTTTTTGGGATAAGCCCACCAAGTCTCTACATCAAGCTACCACTGCATCGACCGCCGACACCGCCACTGCTCAACCATCCAAGTCATCACGCCACAAGAAGAAGAAGAAGAAGAAGAAGAACAACAGCTCCAGCAACAAGAACTGTGCTGTCACTACCACTGCTGCTCCTCTGCAAGCCGTACCGGCTCAGCAGCAGTCTCATCATCGACCAGCACCAGTTACTCAAGCGCCGCCAGCAAAGCGTGCTTACACAGGTCCCACGACATGCTCATATCATCATCTGGTGGGTCTTGCCTGTCGTTTCTGCGCTCATTGCAATCTGTACGGCCATTTCACTGCTAATTGTTGCTATGGTCCTCATAAAGCCCCAGTTCAAGCCACTGCTCATCAAGCTCTACTCCCATGTGACAACTCGTGTTTCGAACCTACTTTGTTTAACATATGTGAACGTGTTGCGATTATATGAGCTTTGATTTATTGAATGTTATTATGTGCATGTATGTACGTTATTGAATGTTTGTATTAAACACACAACATGATCCAATCGCACAACACTACACCCAATCACACAAGCCCACTAGGGGCCGTATTCTTTGTATTCGGACCGAAGGGGGGCAGCCCATGATGGGTCGGCCCACTCTCCTTGAGCGTATAACACTTAGGGGGAAAAGGTTTTACCTTTCACAACTTGTAAAGCAATAACACACTCAAACCCTAGTGCCCTCTTTCTCTCCCTCACATACCCGACGGCAAGCACACCGGTGCTATCGAAGATCTTTATTCGGATCACCCTCTCCTACTCTTAATCGGTTAGTATTTCACTATTTATGCTTGGTCACATGTTTTTATGATTCCATGATTCGATATAATGGTATGATGAATAATAATGTTTATGTAATGATGTTCTTGTGAACCGGATTTGTACGATGATGTTAATCGGTTATCATGTCTTGTTTTCGGATTTATTTGCATGATGATTTAGTATCGAATGTAGGTAATCGGCTGTATGTTCATGTATTTGAACCAAATATGATTTGATAAGTAATTGTTTATACTCGAATGTGAATAGAGTTCATGTAAATTAACGAATAGATTGCCCTGTTTGATCGATGGTATGCTAGATGGATAGTTGAAAATTATGTTGATTGATCTGAATTGTGAAACTGCTAAATCTGTTTGCTAATATTACGGAACTGATTGAGCTGCAAATTATGGAAATCAGGAAGTCTGTTACATGCTTAGTCTCGACACAGGTTGCGAGTCGAGAACTCCTAGTCTCGACTCGAGACCTCAACACCGACACAAAACAGCACAACCCGAGACCCCTATTGCGAGTCCTGTTGCGACTCGAGACCTGACTCGAGACCACCCAGTCTCGAGTGATATATGCACTAGTCGAGACCTCCTTGTTGCGACTCGAGACCCCGAAACCAATACCACTCGAGATCGTTAGTCTCGACTCGAGACCATGAACACTTGCACATTATTATTGGACTTGCACTGTCACGAGCCCAACCGATTGGGCCAGATACTTGGACTTGTTTACGTAACTGCTATTGGATTGCTATGAATACTTGTGTATGCCATGATTATATTTGCCACAATACGTGTAGAACCTATGTGCTATATTCGAATACGAACCTGACTTGTATGATAACCATGCTAGGACGTGGTTGATCACCCTATAGCCTACTCGAACTTTCTGTGTATCTGCCGAGCAAACCAAGGTGAGTTCACACAGCCAAGGCATGGGTTTCCGGGTGGGAATGGGATTGGATGACTTATTGTATATACTCAGATGGTAGAACCTCACGATAAGATACGGCTAGACTAGTAACACTTATTGAACTGATCTTCGCACACCTGCCAAGGGTTGGCCGCGATATTATGACTGACTTCGCACACCTGCCATAGGAAGGCCGCGAACTAAATGTACTAATCTTCGCACACCTGCCTGGGAGGCCGCGATACAAATAAACCTAGTCTAGAATACTTGGGAAAAACATCCCCTAATATCTTCGCACACCTGCCTGGGAGGCCGCGATGGAAACTAATACGATACATGACATAACGAACGAACATACTACTACTCACACTATACTATTACCGAACTATTAACTGTGAACTCGCTCAACTAGTTGTTGACTCTCTGCTGCATGCCTTGCAGGACCTTAGGTACTTATGGAGCTTGCACAAGGAGGAGCAGGTCGTTGTGGGATACGGATCGTAGACGTTATGATAAATAATTGAAATTATAACTTTACTTTGGGTTTTCATATTATGCTTCCGCTACTTAATTTACGTTTTGTTGAACATCAATCATGTCGTGATGAATTACATTAACTACTTTTAATATTAGATGCTATGTTCGATATGATTGGTGGCTTGATCCTGGCCATGTCACACCTCCAAGCGGTGGTACTCCGCGTGTGGATTTTGGGGGTGTGACATCCCAGCCCCGCAAGGCCAACACGCAGCTCAAGCACCTGCGATCAACGCTTAAGTCTGCTTTGCATGTGGTGACCCTAACCACTTTGCAAACTTGTGCCCGAATAGGGTGGTGAAGCAACAGCCCCAGCAGCAGCAGGAGCAGCCTCAGAAGCAACAGCAACAAGCAGCACGCGCCAGAACCTTCAACATCAATGCTCGTCAAGCCCAGGCTGACAACAACGTGGTTAATGGTACGTTCCTTGTGAATGGTATTTATGCATCGTGTTTGTTTGATACTGGAGCCGATAACAGCTTTGTGTCATTTGAATTCGAGAAGCTTCTTAGTCGTAAGCGTTCTTATCTCCCCTCATCATTCGAAGTTGAAGTCACTACTGGAAGAACTGTCGTCGTTAACTCTGTTCTCCGTGATTGTACCCTCGAGCTCAACAATCACATCTTTCCAATCGACCTTATTCCAATGCAACTCGGAAGTTTCGACATCATAGTAGGCATGGACTTTCTACGCGAAAACGGTGCTGAAGTTGTGTGCTTCGACAAAATGATTCGATTCTCGCTCGCGAATGGTGACTTATTATGTGTGTACGGTGAAACTGCTTCGAAGGGTCTCAAGCTCATGTCATGTGTCCAAGATAGCAAGTATCTCCGCAAGGAATACAGGGCTTTCTTGGCCAACATCGTAGTAGCGGAGAAGGAAAAGAAAAGGAAGACAGAAATCAGAGATGTCCCAGTGGTCCGTGAATTTCCTCAGGTGTTCCTTGACGATCTTCCCGGAATACCGCCCAGTCGTGATATCGACTTCCGCATCGACCTCATTCCTGGAGCTAACCCCGTAGCCAAAGCCCCTTATCGACTAGCGCCATCCGAAATGCGGGAACTCTCGAACCGACTCCAGGAATTACTTGAAAACGGTTTTATTTACCCGAGCACCTCTCCTTGGGGCGCACCAGTCCTTTTCGTCAAAAAGTAGGATGGGTCGTTCAGGATGTGTATCGACTATCGGGAATTGAATAAGTTGACCATCAAGAACCGATACCCTCTACCTCGCATCGACGATTTGTTTGATCAGCTACAAGGTGCTACATGTTTCTCGAAGATCGATCTACGCTCAGGCTATCACCAGCTACGTATTCAAGAAGTAGATATACCCAAAACCGCTTTCCGCACTCGCTACGGCCACTATGAGTTCGTTGTTATGCCTTTTGGTTTAACCAACGCACCCGCGGCTTTCATGGATCTGATGAATCGTGTGTGTAAGCCGTATCTTGACCGTTTCGTCATCGTATTCATCGACGACGTCTTGATTTATTCCAAATCGAAAGCCGAACACGCGCAACATCTACGTTTGGTTCTCGAGTTACTCCAGGGGAACCAACTCTATGCCAAGTTCTCCAAGTGTGAATTCTGGTTAGAAGAGGTTCAGTTTCTGGGTCACATCGTGAATAGTCAAGGTATCCATGTCAACCCTGCGAAGATCGAAGCAGTTAAGAGTTGGATTACACCAAAGAACCTGTCTGAAGTCCGTTCTTTTCTCGGATTAGCAGGCTATTATCGACGATTTATCGAAGGATTCTCTAAGATCGCTGTGCCGCTTACCACTCTTACGCATAAAGACAGGTCTTTTGTTTGGGGAACCGAACAAGAGTCTGCTTTCCAAACCCTCAAGCATAAGCTATGCAATGCTCCTGTTCTCTCATTGCCCGATGGGAACGACGATTTCATTGTCTACTGTGATGCTTCCAACCTTGGCCTTGGTTGTGTCCTCATGCAACGAGACAAGGTTATAGCTTACGCTTCTCGACAGCTCAAAATCCACGAGAAGAACTACACAACCCATGATCTCGAGCTAGGCGCGGTTGTCTTTGCATTAAAGATATGGCGACATTATCTGTATGGTACCAAGTGTACGATCTTCACCGATCACAGGAGTTTACAACACAACTTTAACCAGAGAGAACTTAATATGCGTCAACGCTGATGGGTAGAACTCCTCAACGATTACGACTGCGAGATTCGTTATCACCCAGGCAAGGCAAATGTCGTTGCCGACGCGCTCAGCAGGCAGAGTTATTTGCTCAGTATTCGTAATACCCAAGCCCAACACAATCTCGAAACCCTCATCCGCGAAGCCCAACATGCTTGCTTTAATGAACGCACCTTGAAGAAGGAGAGAATCTATCACGATGGAGCTCAGCTTGTAAGCAAATCAAATGGGATCTTCTATTTTCTGGACCAAATTTGGATCCCTAAGCGGACCGAACTACGAAAGATTTTAATGGATGAAGCCCACAAATCTCGGTATTCTATTCATCCCGGTGCCGATAAAATGTACCAGGATCTTCGTTACAAGTACTGGTGGCCGGGTATGAAAAGGGATATCGCTCTCTATGTCGGAAGATGCCTGACTTGTGCAAGGGTCAAGGCTGAACATCAAAGGCCCTCTGGCTTACTCGAAAAACCGCCAATCCCTATATGGAAGTGGGAGAGTATAGCTATGGATTTCATAACCAAGCTTCCACCTACGTCATCAGGTCACGGCAGCATTTGGGTTGTTGTTGATCGTTTGACCAAATCAGCCCACTTTTTGCCAATATGAGAAGACTACAAAGCGGAACGATTAGCCCGAATCTACACCGACGAGATCATTTGTAATCATGGTACGCCTCGTGACATCATCTCTGACCGTGATGCTCGGTTTACGTCGCGATTGTGGGAAACGTTTCAAGCAGCACTCGGTACGTGGCTTAACCTAAGTACCACATTCCATCCTCAAACCGACGGACAGACTGAAAGAACGATCCGTACTCTTGAAGACATGCTACGTGCGTGTGTCATAGACTTCGGTGGTAATGGGAACAAATACCTGCCGTTAGTCAAATTCTCGTACAATAACAGTTATCATACCAGCATCCAGATGGCACCATTCGAGGCCCTATATGGAAGGAGATGTTGATCGCCTATTGTATGGCACGAGATCGGTCACTCGGAATTAACCGGTCCTGAGCTATTACAAGAAACGATTGACAAAGTCCTCCAGATTCGAGACAACTTGTCAAAAGCCCGGGATAGACAGAAAAGTTACGCCGATAGAAGACGCAAGCCCCTTGAATTTGACGTTGGCGACTACGTACTCCTAAAGGTATCACCTTGGAAGGGTGTGGTCAGATTCGGCAAGAAAGGGAAACTAGCGCCTCGATATGTTTGACCTTTTAAGATTCTAGAAAGGATCGCTAAAGTCGCCTACAGACTCGAACTACCGGAGGAACTCAGTAACGTCCACCCGACTTTCCATGTGTCAAACCTCCGAAAATGCCTGGCTGAGCATGATTTGATTGTACCTCTCGACGACCTTCAAATAAACGAAACGCTAGACTTCGTGGAGAAGCCTGTCGAAATCATGGATCGCCAAACCAAGCAACTCAGGCGCTCACGCATTCCTATTGTGAAAGTCTGATGGGAAGGCAAACGAGGCGCATAGTTCACTTGGGAACTCGAAAGCAACATGAAGGCGAAGTACCCGCAGTTGTTCAAGTGAAAGTCTAGAGAGAGAAAGTTCTCAACGTGATTCACGGTGATGTACAGCTTTCAGCCTAATTTCGGGACGAAATTTCCTAAACAAGGGGAGGCTGTAACACCCCGTGTTACCGAAAGTCAAAGTCAAAGTCAAGATTGACTCCTTTGACCATAGTTATTCTATTTTATGTTTGCGATTACATTAGTTGTATTATGTGGAGTAAGTGTTGTTAATCAAAGTGATCGAATGTTCAAATCAATGCGAAATGCTAAACGAATGTGAATAATAGGAAGTAACAATGCGATAAAGTCAATTCATCAATAAACGAGCTAATCTAATCATCATCGAACTCGAGACTCGAACTATGTGAATTCTGGTGTTAGTATACGTGTGTGTGCCTTAGGTGTTACTTGTGCATGTTTACTTATGATGATGTGTGGTAATCAATCGAAACTCGAAACTCAATCAAAATCGAATTATGATAATTGGTGGCGAAAAGACAGCGCGAGACATAGGTGATTGTATATTAGATATAGTGGTTGGGATTAAAAGTAATTTGAATAGGAAACCCTATCGCATCCTCATTAATCGTAATCGAAATCGAAATATCGAAAATCGTCGCACCGAACGCTCGAATCAGGCAGCTGAACGATCAGGCTCTCAGCCGATCGAATAGCCCAGCCGATCGGACTGCTGTCCGATCGGACAGGCTGTCTGGTGCCTGACCGATCGACCAACCCTTTCCTCTTTTGGAAGCCTATAAATACTCCTGTCATTGTCATCCTTACCACTTTTGGAAAGCTCTGATCGACCAGCTCGTGCTCCCCTCCTTTTCCCAGATTTCTTCCAATTCCGGTAAGATTTCATCATAAATCTTGTACTTTCTTTATCCATACACACTCCTACACCTTTCTATCTTTCAAATCTTACTTTTTAACTGTGAAATCATCAAGATTCAAGTGTTCAAGGATGATGTCATCATGGTGTTCTTGAAGAAGTTCATGTTTTGGCTTCAATCCACCAAGAATAACTTGGATCTAGCCGATTTCCACATAAGCAAACGAAAATCTATCATAGATCTAAACATTTACACGGTGAAAAGGATTGAAAGAATGTTTTCCAACTTTCTTTCAACTCTTTTACACTCAATGCCTTCAAACCGGTAGAAACGGAGTTTGAACCGATTCACTTACCATCCTAGTAGTTGTGCGGTTCAAGATTCGGGTTCTATCCACGAGATTCACCGACTTCGGGTTAAACGTTAAACTCCGTTCCGAACAGTTCACCGGCCGGGTTTGGGTGATTCCTGTCCGAGCAGGAGAAACAAGTAAGGACGAGGGTTCTATGGTTCAACTCGTTGTCAAAGTACCTCGATATAACGTCAAACAATCAAAATAGCCAAGTGTTAGACGAACCGGGCGACCAGGTCAGGAAGCTGACCTATCGGGCTGGCTGTCCGAACGGACAGCCCAGCCGATCGGATAAGCCAGCCGATCGACCAGGCCAACCGATTGGCTAGCACATGGCCCCACACCTTAACAAATTCATGAAGTCTAGTATTGAAAGAAGTGCTGTTCGATCGGACTACGGTCTGATTTGAATTACTCTTCGGATCATGAGATACTATGCTTCAACATTTAATCGATTTTCAACTTGTTCAACACGTTGGAGTGCCACCCGATCGGTCGAGCCGTCCGACCAGGTGACACCCTGATAAGAACTTGTTGTTGAAGTACCTAACCGATCGGTTAAGCCGGCCGATCGAACGGTCCTTTCGATCGATCGACCTGAAAGGTAAGGATACTCCAATGTTTCAAATACTACAACGAAAACCTCAAAAGGTCAAGCCATCATACACAAACACATCCTTCTCAAAGGAAGAAACAATCCACTCGAACGGTCCATTCGATGGGCCTGCCGACGGACCGGACAGACTGTCCGAATGGACTGGTTAACCGAATGATCAAGCCGTCCGATCGACCAGGCTGTCCGACCCTCCAACACTCGTTTACGTTTTTACGCGTTGCTTATCATTATGCTATCGAACTATTCAAGCTAACCCTACTCTCAAGTGCTCCCTTCAATCCATCAATCACTATGAGTATACTCGAACCCTTTTTGCTTTAGCACTTTTGGGTGTTACATACGTTACTTATTCTAAATCACAATCGAATACACTACTCAATTACTTTAAACGCTAACCGTTACCGCATGTATTACGTGACTAAATGAATGCTTGTTGTTATGTTTACACGTGGAATGCTGTCTACCTGCCTTAACGACGATAGTACTATAGTTTGGACTCGGCACCCGTTCACACGGGGGTTGTTAAGGAGAATTACTTGCATGGATTACGGTGGTAATCATGTATTGCGAACTGCCTCGGGCAGTCAACCCGCAGTCATTGGTATCGATAGATCCATGTCGATAATTAACATGCTTCGTTTTCCTCTGTGTACGTGCTGGTTATGCGTAAACTATTTCGAACTCTATTATGCTATTATCAAACTTGTATGCTCACCTTTACATTTTGTGTATTGACTTTATTTTAACGTATGTGACAGGCAATTAGGATGCTTATCTGCTAGGAAGACGAGCTTAGAATAAGCGTCTAGAGCATAGTTGTCTGTAGATCTTGTAGATCGAGTCTCTAGAAGCATTTGAACAATTTTTATATTTAAATCTGAGTTGTCGGAACAGAATATTTGACTTGATGTTATCTGTAATAATTTGTTTGCTATTTAAGGTACGGTATGGGACGTATTATATAAATTGAATAGTAATAATAATTGTTGTGGAACTTCTGGACAATCTGTTTCGCTCAGTGCCATGCCCTGATGATTCGACACAGGGCCATGTAAAAACGCTCAGTACCGAATTAAACAAAGTCTTAAGCACGGGGCCGTGTTCACAGAGCACGGGGTCGTGTAAATCTTCTGTGTTCACAAAAAATTAATTTTCGGAAGCCGTAATCTTCTGAGTACTATCCAAACAATGGATTATTACATGGGAGATTATGACTACTATGGTTATGATGATTATAAGGAACCACATTGTACCATATGCGGTGAATCCCATTCGGTACAAAATTGTTACCTCTTTCAACCATCAACCTCATACACAACATACGAGGAACCAAAGTCTGAGCTTTTAAAATCAAGCTTTGATTGAGACACTCCACCATTTGAAACGTACGATACACCACCCACCATCATCCCCGAAGCCGAAAGCCTTATACAAAGTCTCAACAACTTAGAACTATTGATCAAGCAATCTCGTGCAAGAGAAGAGACCATTTGTACCAAGAAGGTAATCGAAGAAGAGGTAAAACCT